>NC_088853.1:54003645-54303645 GCF_963853765.1 Magallana gigas
CATCAAGCAAAGTTTTAGTTTAAAGCCAAAGCAGAATAAATTGAGAAATGCGATGTTTCATTTGGCTATCTTTTTTTAGTCCAATGTAGAGAAAATGAAATGTTATATTGACCTTCTTGGTTACGTGCAGGTGAAATAACGTTTTGTTTTTTCGATAAAGTTGGATATGAGCCAATCAGAAAGCTAGGGATTAATCAATTATATAACAAATGTTAATGTGTACTCCTTTCTAGAGATGAGACGTATCAATAGGTTTCATAAGGGAGTGAAATGTTTTGATCGGCATGGGGTGCGGAGACCGCCGTGAGGTCCCATGTAGCTCGATTGCTTCTACTGTGTTCTAAGAATTTTGAGAGAAAATTTTTAACTCGGTTTTCCGGTTATTAAAAAGGTGAAAACGGCGGGCGGGGGAGAGGCTGCCATAAAGGAACCCTTATTGTATCGGTTACTCCTCGTACAGGATAACTCCTCGTACAGGATAACTCCTCGTACAGGATAACTTCTCGTACAGTTTTTTAGACGGAAGCTGATTAACAACCCCCGTATATTGTGATTGGCTTGCCCGTGACGTCAAATAATGAGGATTCCTTAAGCACCATCTAGCGGTGGACGAAATAATAAATAATTATAAGATTCGATGAATAAACATGGTGTGCTTCTTTGTCTCTGTCGTATATCGTTCGCATATTATCAATTAATCTCCCGCGGAGACGTATCTCTCTTTACCCCCCCCCCCCCCCTGCCCCCCCGGAAAGTGATTTGGGAAGTCAGTGTATTTTACAAGCTGATCACGCGTGAAAAAAAAGATAGAATTGACAAAAAAAAAATTTATATGATGCAAACAATAGCCGTTATATGTATCATTAAAATAGCAAAATAAAGTACATATGTTTATTGTGTCCATAGTCTTAACGAACGAGAGAGAGTGAGAGAGAAAGAGAAAGAGATAGAGAGAGTGAGAGAGAGAGAGTGAGTTCTGTTGAGAAAAAAGAAGTATACGAACTTTACTTTACAAACACATTATATCAATCTTTAGATCAAACAGTGTATAATACATGTACTTCATTGTTATAAATACTTTTTTCCTCTTTGCTAGAAATCAAACATCACAAACAGTGTAGAATACATATACTTCATTGTTAGGCATGCTTCCTTTCCCTTTACTTGAAATCAAACATCACAAACAGTGTAGAATACTTTATTGTTAGGCATACGTCTGTTCTCCTTACTTGAAATGAAAACTATTAGAACGTAACTGTTTTCCCTTATCTTGGAAGGAATACGTGTTGCACCTCGCGTGTTGATTTGATTAACAGGGGTTAAACGTGGACTCGGACTGAAACTGCATGCTGGATTAAATCACATTATACTATATTCTTTTGTGGATACTAATTTTATGAATATATTATATTAGTATATTTCAAATGAACGTACGTAAAATTACGCCTTAAACGCTCTCTTCCTCTCTCTCATCACGATCATAATAAGAGAACATATAGATCGACGACACTCATTAATCAAGAAACCCCTTCTGTAAGATTAAAAAGGAGAGGGGGGGGGGGTGTTGTACAGTTAGACAAAGTAGTTTGCAATTTAGAGTTTATCTTTTGTCTTGAACAGGTGTGGAAACCTCTAGGCTATGGCGTTTTCTACCTTGGGTTTGCAAATCACTATACACAGGAAAGAATATCGACTTAAATTTAATATACACAAGAAAAGAAATGTGTACATAAATAGTTTGCATTGTATTTTTTAAGTTCGATTGTATGCATTTAAGAACATGTACAGTTTCCCATGTTGTTTTGTGATGCAAAAAGTAGTAATATAACAAGCTTATAAGGTTAAAATAAGAGAACAACACTAATTATTTTAATATTATCTACCTAACTCTGATGTCAACCTGAAAAATATCCTCGCGACCTTAAACTGCCATAATAATAAACCGCTTCGCAAATATTCCAATATGATAAGCAGTATGCGCGCTGTTTTTCCTTAAATAAAAAAATCATATAAATTTTTATTAGTTTAATTCCCCCCGAAATGCCTCCTCCGTCTATCAGTATTTTCAGTTCTTTGATTAAGATAGGAAGTTGTTCTATTTAAACATATATCAGAGGTATGCAAATTGCTGGGATTATGAAAAAAAATATCAGCTGTTTAACTTGGTCACTTTTGGCAAAAACGTTGCATATAGAGTACCCCTGTTTTCTGGATAAGTAGTTTGTATCAATTCAGTATGGAAAAATGGATTATGGATACTGTTCACACAAAATTAAAACCCGGTTTGCTGTTACATTGACAGTTTTTCTTTTATTGGTTTTTTTTCTGAATTAGTTAAAACTAAACGACTTGCAAAGACTTGGTAAATTTTCGCTGAAAACGTTATGTAACTATACATGTATTTATACTTTTTAAATATCAAAATGATTTTATTGTGCAAGTGAAAGATAGATAATAAAAGAATCTAAAACGGTAAAAAAAAAAAAAAAAAGAGTCAGGGTTTTATAAAAGTTTTATATTAGTTAATTTCAGCTCAAAGCCAGGGTATACTACTACTAGCATGTTTACGTTTCTGTAATGATGATTTTGTTTTCTTCGGAAATTGGTATTCTAAAAGAATGGAACGGGGTTGGTCAGATGAATTAGAGCGTATATGAACTGGTAGAGTTTTAATTATGAGATATTTTAAAATATATACTGTTTTGACGATATTTTTTAAAATTAAGTAGCTGCTTTATGGTAAACAGTTCATGTTCACAAGTGGCTGTAAAGTTGTATTATAATAGCTCTCCGGAGATTTTTTATCAAAAAACATCAATAAGTGAGTCTGTATCGAACTGACATTCAGAATGTCATACTCTTTTCCTGTAATAATTGCTTGAAATAAAAAAAAATGCCAATATTCACCAGCAAAATACGCTTTTTCCCTATGTATTGCTAACAATGCGAAATGAATAATTTTTAAAAATAATTCATACACATTTTTAATATCACGACAGTTAACCTTAACTTTAGAATTTTTATTTATTTTTCAAAGAGGGGGTTTGCTTATTATTTCTCATAGTAATCAAAATTTAAAACCAATGTCTTTAAATATTTTGTTTTTCTTGTCGAGTACTTTGCAACTAAGTTATTTAATTGACTAGTTGGCCGACTCCGTGTAATTTTTCGAGGGGGAGGGGTCTTGTCCGAACTTTGTGGTAGCGATTAGAAGCTTTTGAAAATATTTTCTTAATTCAACCTAGCTCTAGACTTTAACAATTTGTTGCATGTTTTTATATCTATATACATGTATATTCAAACAAAGTCATTATATGTAGTTTTTTCTAGTTCTTAGAAGATATATGAAGCCGATCGAATTCTTTACTCGCATTTTTTTATACATTCTCTTGTCAAAATGTACACCAAGCTCATAATTTATTTTTCCGAAAAACCATACTTCCCAAGAAAGGATGTTATCCAGAGATAATACCAATTATAGGCCTACGTAATATATAATTTATTTTATTTATTCTGTCCCCATTCCGGCGATAACAGCATGCCTTTACCTGCACCTAGCCTCCTATCGTTGACGTCACTGTTTCCAAATATGATCATGTCAATATTCGACAAACTTGTAGACTTTACATTTGCTGATTTGTAACATATCAGCCGTGCTATTTCGAAAAACTGATATACAAATGCAGAGACTACAGATAAAAAGGGTGTATTATAGTGGCAGGTTACATGTAAATAACAGACAGCATTTTACAGCTGCAATTAAGCATCTGTAGGAAACATTCGATTGAAGGCCTGCGCAGTCAACTCTAAAGTGTTTATTCCTGTGTTTTATAGGTGACACGATCAAAATTACACTCATTCATACTCAGGCTCACACTAACATGATTGCATATTCGGTTTTACAAGTTTACATATCTGGATATTTGAACACGATTATACCCTCCATTAAAAAAACCCAGATTCATAAAGTTTTCACTCTAATGCCAGTAAATTGTAGAATAGATGTTGACATAGTTTTGATGCTAAATAATTTTGTATGTGTATTTTAATAATAATGTCTAAAATCATATTTAATATGAAGTCATTTATGAAAGACTTCATATTAAGTCTATAGCTGAATATCTCCAAAGAAATGAAATGAAACAAAATTTTGCAGATCGGCTTCATTTTTGATTTACAAACTGTTTCTTCATTCCATATTTAAATTGTATTGTATTTTCGTTACGTAATCACTAGACATCGGCATTTTTCTCTGTATTAGTGTCGATAGTTCTACCGACCATCGCATTAGTTAAACCTGCCGAACAGTCGTCATCTTACTATTTAATATATGGACCCATTGCGGCAGTAAATTGCTTAAATATTACATTTAAAGGTCAGTTTAATAACTTAAGAACAACTATCACAGCTATTTCTCTATTGTAGTTAATTATATCCTCATATCTTTATCATGAAAATATTATTAGTTATTGTTATTTCGTTGACAGTTCTGTCGAACATCGCATTAGGTAAACCTGCCGAACAATCATCAACATTAAATGACTATAACGCCACGCATGCAGTGGATGGCAACAGAGGAACAAACGTTGATGTAGACACGTGTACATTTACAGATTATTTTGACACCAATCCGTGGTGGAGGGTGGATCTACAGGCTGTGTTTAACATCACATCTGTCAGAATACTCAACATCGGGATAGATAAATACGGAGGTAATTGTAAAAAGTAACAACATTACAAGTTTTGATTTTGCTTTTTATATCCAAACTTTAAATATGTATAACATCACAACTGTAAGGATACTCAACAAAGAAATAGACATTTAAACACAGGTAAGCGTATCTAACAACAACATTACAGAATCGAAGTATAGCAAATGTAGAGGAGAATGTTGTTTAAATTCTAGTTAATTGGTTCATAGCTTCCATCGAATGAAGCCCCCAAAATATTGATTTACTATTTTGTTATATCCAAAACTCTTTAAATTCCTCTTTTATTTTACACAGTATCTATCTTAATCATGATTAGGGTGGCCTATAGATGTGCAATAAGGTTTCGGAAATTTAATATTCGGCCAAGGGGTTAATTAAATGCTGAAAAGTGACGTTTATTTTGTTTTCAAAAAAATGTAGTTTCAATAAATTAACTAGTTTATGCATAGGCCAAACCAACTCCTGGCATATAATTGGAGGCGTCCTGTTGATGTATAAGGTCATTGACATTTTATTTAAACCCTTGGGGTAAAAAAGGTGGGTCTTTTTTTTTTTTTTTTACAAAAGAAATGGTTCCAAAAACTCCTAGAACTGAGTTTTCTTTGGAATTATGAAATGGGATATCGGTTAGATGCACAAAAACCTTTTGAAAAATTGTCATATTGATAAATAAATAATAGTTAAAATGACATTAGTTCCCCCAAGATAAATTTTCTTTTTCAACACACAAATAAAAACAAGAGGCCCATGGGGGCCACATCGCTCACCTGAGTAACAATGGCTTTATATAGGTGTTCAAAGGATATTGTGCCATATGGCCCCTCGGTAGAAAAACAAAAGAAGAATACCATAAATAAACTGTATCCAAATTTTACACTTATTAAGGTCTTCCGTTTCCAACTGAAGACCTTATTGTTATTCTTCGGATTCTTTTTTAAGGTCTTCCGT
This sequence comes from Magallana gigas, assembly GCF_963853765.1. NCBI lineage: Eukaryota > Metazoa > Mollusca > Bivalvia > Ostreida > Ostreidae > Magallana > Magallana gigas. The sequence goes on from NC_088853.1 coordinate 54,009,306, forward strand.
TTCCAACGGAAGACCTTATTGTTTTCGTTCGGTTTCTTTTTCCCTATTCTTCTTATTATTAGGGTCTTCCGTTTTTGAACGGAAGACCCTCTTGTTATTCTATTGTTTCTTTTTATTATTATTTTTTTTCTTTTTCTTTATTTTTCTGACTTTTTTAAAGCTTAATATCTCCAATAGTTTTCAACGGATTTACATGAAACTTTCAGGGATGATGTAGCATTATTGTGCCTCAAAGATGTTAAATTTTTATTTACAACGTCACATTCGTTTTTACGTTACGTCAATTTTTAAATTTAAAAAAAGTGATTTTGTCCAGGGCGTTTTTCAAAAACGCTTTAAGATAAAGACTGGGAATTTTCTGTGTTGAAGCATTGATCGTTTTTATTTGGACATAAGGCTGGAATTTAGTTTCCGTCACTTCCGGTTCAAACCGGAAGCGTTTTAAAATTTTTGAATTTTCGAATTTTTCGTTTTAATTTCAAATGTTTACGAGGTTTGTAGAGCTGGTCATGCTGAATACGAAACCGAAATCCGTTTGAAAATCGGACGATGCATTACAGAGATATCGGGGTTTAAAAATTGATTTTTCCGGAAATTTTGATTCCGCGTCCTTGGTTTAAAAAATAGCATAATGTTCAAAGAAAAATTAACCCGTACCAAAAATAATTGCTAAGTCGTACTTGAATACATTCGGATTTTTTTTGTTAAGTCGTTCTTGAAATCGGAAAGGTTTTTGTTAAGTCGTACTTAAAATCATTCGGATTTTGGTAATTTGTACCAGGAATGATTTGATATTTTTCATCTTTTTATTTTAGTTTCTCTTGTTATTGGTTTTAGAGGTCTGCTTCCAACAGGAACTTCCAGCTTTACTTCCGACATACACGGAAGACCCACTCGTTGCTTTGCAACGAGCTTTGCTCTAGTTATTTTTCTTTTTTTTTCTTACAAATTTTGTGTACGCGATTTCTCGGAAACTGCTCGACCGATTTACACGAAACTTTCAGATTTGATAGATAGTGATCTGAACCTTATTGGAAATTTTTTTTACCGATGACGTCACTTCCGGTTTTGATTTATTCACAATTTAACGATTTTCAGAGGGTCGGCTTGTCCAGGGGTAAACTCCTAAACGGTTTAAGATATTGAGTTCAAAATTTCAGGGATTGTAGACAAAAGGTTGTAGATCTGACATGTGGTATATTTATTTTCCTGTGACCAAAAGCGCCGAAGCTCGCCCGAGCTCGAAAATTACGGTTAAAAAAGCGCCGTGATTTTTCGTGGTTTTCTTCCAATATCTCTTTCCTCGATAGTATTTTGTAATAACATGTAGAACAAAAATTTTTTATAATGTCAAGGGCTTTCATTTGAAATTATAAAAAAGGGGCTGGCCCTTCAAATAAGGGGCTGAGGGGGCTCTAAAGTATTTTAATGATTACTTTTTACTGTGAAATATTTTGTGATACGTTATAGAAGCAATTATGTTCATTCTAACGTAATTCACCTATACATGGCAATTATTTACTCCTATGTTACGTAATTAGGGGTTTTAAGGGGCCAGAAGTCCAAAACTTTGATCCTCAATATCTCAAAATGGAGGAAAATTTTGATGAGCAATATTGAACAAAAGATGCTCAAAATATTGAGCTTAACACTGTACAACCATTTATTCTTTGTTATGCGGTCCTTAAAGGGAGTTACAGAGTCGGCCCCTAAAACGACCCTTTAAAGATATCTCGAGAACGGTACAAAATTTGTAATTACTTGTTGAACAAAATGTGTTTGAATTGACAAGAGCTTTCATTTGAAATCAAGAAAATGGGGCTGGCCCTTCAAATAAGGGGCTGAGGGGGCTCTAAAGTCTTTTCATGATAACTTTATACTGTGAAATATTTTGTGATACATTATAGAAGCAATTATGTTCATTCTACCGTTGTTCACCTATACATGGCAATCATTTCCTCCTATCTTACGTCATTAAGGATTTTAAGGGGCCAGAAGTCCAAAACTTTGATGCTGGATATCTCAAAATGGAGGAAAATTTTGAAAAGCAATATTGAACAAAAGATGCTCAAAATATTGAGCTTAACAATCTGCAACCATAATTTCTTTGTTATGCGGTCCTTAAAGGGAGTTACAGAGTCGGCCCCTAAAACGACCCTTTAAAGAGATCTCGAGAACGGTACAAAATTTGTAAGATCTTGTTGAACAAAATGTGTTTGAATTGACAAGAGCTTTCATTTGAAATCAAGAAAAGGGGCTGGCCCTTCAAATAAGGGGCTGAGGGGGCTCTAAAGTCTTTTCATGATAACTTTTCACTGTGAAATATTTTGTGATACGCTATAGAAGCAATTATGTTTATTCTAACGTTATTCACCTATACATGACAATCATTTACTCCTATGGTATGTAATTAGGGATTTTAAGGGGCCAGAAATCCATCACTTTGATCCTCAATATCTCGAAATAGAGGAAAGTTCTGGAAAACAGTATTGAACAAAAGATGCTCAAAATAATGTGCTTAACAATGTACAACCATATATTGTTTGTTATATGGATCCTAAAATAAGTTTAAGGACCGGATATCAAAACGATTTTTCCCAGATATCTTAAAAACGGTAACCAATTTCTAAACACTTATTAGCGGTACACAAAAATACCTTTTAACTAAAATGAATGAAAAGGAGCTGATCCTTCAAATAAGGGACACCAAAGGGATAGATAGTCTTTCATCCATTACTCTTAGATCCCGCCTCCTTTTCCTGATGCGTTTCGTTGACAAGAGTAAGGTCATTCCATATTCTAAAAATCGGACGGAAGACCTCCTCGTTGCTCGCAACGAGATCGTGTCTAGTCTTATTCTTCTTTTTTTTCTTAACACTTTTTGTGCACGCGATATCTCAGAAATGGTTCGACCGATTTGCACGAAATTTTCAGATCTTACTACCTATGTCCTGAACCTTATCGGAAATGTTTTTGGTTGATGACGTCATTTCCGTTCTTGAGATATTGTCATTTTAAGGATTTTTAGGGTGTTGGTTTGTCCAAGAGTGTTATCATAAACTACAAACGATATCGATTTCAAAATTTCAGGGATGATAGACAAAAAATTGTTTGTATGCACAAAAGCATTCATGTTAGCCGACCACAAAAAACGCCGGAGCTCGATAGGGCTCGAAAATTGAGATAAAAAAGCGTTGTAAGTTTGCTTGGTTTTCTTAGTTTATCTCTTTTCTCGCAAATATTTTGTTAAGACATGTAGAATAAAAAATATTTTAAGTTACAAGATCTTTTGTTTGAAATCAAGAAAAAGAGGCTGGCCCCTTAAACTAGGGACCTAGAACCCTTGAAAGTTTTCACTTTATAACTCAAAAGCGGTTAAGATTTCGATATGGCTGTCACTGCAAATGTTGTTCATTATGATCTTATCAATGTCGTAACAATAATATTTTGTTCGGGTATTGCGTAATATGAGTGTAAAAAGCTAGACTTGTTACCATGTATTTGTGTTTTATTTGGCAAATAAACGGGGTATTTGTGCGTATAACTGATATAGAGGGTACCAGATTACATACGGAAAGTGTTTAAACATTTAGTTATTAAGTTATAGACATTATGGACAAAAGAACTGTTTCCGTGCAATGCATTTGAGTCGCATTTAAAATCTAGCTGGGTACCGAGCTGTGTGTGTGTGAACAATTACGTAACCGATCTCTTGCCCGCGGCCACATGGCTATTTAAAAGAACAAAAATAGAGCAGTGTACATTTGTACACAAATAGTTTTGAACTTTACATATTTATTTGTTATAATAGATCATATGAAAAGGACAGATGTCAGAGTCGTAATACAACCATACTAGCTACGACGTAAGGGGTCAGTTTATCGTGTGTTACTAATTAGGTGTTTTTAGAGGTCAAATGTCTGTAAAATTAATCACCCATATATCAGGGGTAAAAATCTTTTGAAATGCAGTATAGAAGAAACATTTCGTTAAACAGCCCCTATAAGGGGATAATGGATCAGCCCCTAAAACATTTTTTCACATAAATTTCATGAGCAGTAAGGAATTTCCAAAGACTTGTTGAACCAAATATGTTTAAAATTTAAAGACCTTTCATTTGATATCAAGAAAAAGGGAATGACTCTTCAAATTAAGGATCAAGATGATCCTAAAGTCTTTTATCTATATAGTCGTTTACTGAGAGATGTTTTGTAATAGGATATAAAAGCAAAATTAAGTATAATACGTTTATATATCCTGATTTTCTCATGCATTACCTAACAAGGGTTTTTAGGGGCCAGAGGTAAAAAAGTTTAATCTTTTCTATCTTTATTGGAAGAAATGCAAGTATTTAAAAAAGCAACGTAAGAGAACTTATAAAAACATTACAGAAAAGCATTAGTACTCAACTCCTATTTCGACATCATGTTTTGTTGTCGAAAGTTAAAGTCCATGACGTCATATCACCTTCTGAAAATCGGACGGAACGAGATCGTGTCTAGTTTTCCTACACTTATTCTATGACATTAAACCCCCCTTTTTTTTTACCAAAAATAAGATCCTATGCAAGATAGAAAACAACATTTTGGTAGGGGTACACTCTTAACTTCCAATTCTCTTTATTTCAGTTCTGCCCCCTCACTTTATAAAACGATCAAATTATATATGAGAATATGCACATAGGTACATATTCATCTTCAACTACATTGTACTTGCTAGTTATTGTATTTTATTAAAAAAGATTCCTTTATGTGAAAGAGGAAAAGTGTACCTCAAGGTGCTCAATTAAAAACATTCAAATATTTAATTGGTCTTCCACATTATAAACGATTGTTGTTTACAAGGCGTGAACTCGCTCTATGTTTTATAACCTTACGCACTTGATCGATGAATACACTCGAATGAAAAATGTTGTCATGTAATATGTTAAAGAGCTATTACATGTATAATCAATGCATAGGCGTCGGAACTGGGTGGAGGGGTAAGGCCCCCCCCCCCCCCCCACACACACACACTTTTTTTGCAAAGTAAGACATAGCCACGCTCAAATTCTTTTTTTTATGCTTGTCAAGATTTCTGATAAGGTCTAACCCCCCCCCCCCCCCTCAATGAGCCTCAGACTGCAATGTATTGACAGGCATATCGCTCTATTTTACTAAGGCCCACACGTTATTTTCATCTTTATTCAAGATCACATTAAAAAATAAAGGCTACGAATCAAGATGATTTTCCGCTGTAATTTTTTCTTAAGAATAGCGATAATAGATTTATCCCCGTAACAGAAATGTTTTAAACTGTTTTAAAGAGATCGTTTTAATTTAATTGTGTCTGAATAACCACCAAAGTTGGTGTAGATTCATCGCATAAGAAGGTGGCCCCAAAAAGTTGTTATAGCATATTATCCTTTTAATTTTTTTCTGTACAAGTATTTAACGTTTAGTGAGACATTTCTAGTGATAAATCAAAATTTCAGCGTCAATCGTAGAATTAAAAGCAAGATACAGAACTCACAATTCTGCCTGGTTTGAGTCAATTTTTTGTTCACATGAGTTAATTACATTCAACTTAAGATTTTTAAACTTGGTATTTCCTTTTCAGAATGAACAAAAGCATGACCTCAGTTCTGAAAGCAAAGCTTTGTATCTTGCTTATAATTCGAAACTTGACTCAGCTGAAAATGATTAGTAAAGAGAAAATTGTAAATAAACAATTAAAACAGAAGAAACATGCACTAAAACAAAGAAAGAGCACAATTTAGTTTTCATAATATATATATATACCTATATATTTCTAGCAGCAAAAACAGTCTCCGTTTAGTCTGAAAATGCAGAGCATCTTAACAAAACACGTTGTATTATAATCAACCATAACGTAGAGATCGTACCGAATTACCAATAAAATGTATAGTATTTATAATATGATATGCTGTTAGTGCATCAAATTATGCTAATTTTGCGCAGGTGAAATATTAACTGTCTGATTTACCGAAGTCTATATTTGATTTAATACATAAAATCCCAAAATACAGGCAATATTTCCTCTCAAGTTAAAAAGCATAAACGAAATTCAAAACAACGTAAAACCACGGTCAGGAGTGAAATGGTCAACGCATCGAAAGATTGAATCGCAATTGACTTCACTAAATTGGCACAAATATATTTAGCATGTTTCAAGTATTCCTTCGCATGTAAACTGTTGCACAACAAGCAAATACATCTTTGTCAGTTTGACCCGTTTACCATGCGTCAACATTCAAACTTGGCTGCCTTACACAATGAACTTTCGTTTTCGATATGGAATACCGAACCCGAAGTTATAAACTGATTGACAGCGATTATCTCTTTATTTTTATTTTCGTTAATTACTCAAAATTGAAACAGAGTTCGCCAATAATTTTTTGCAATTTATGATTTCCTTTCCATAAGGATTTTTTTTTTGCAAAATTACGTTGAATTTGCTTCAATAGTTCGAGAAGAAGATTTTTTAAAATGCACCCCCTTTTTCTACAGTTTCGAGGTTTTCTCCGTTTTAAATAAAGATCGGTCTTTCATTTCTGCAATTTATAATCACCTTTCTAAAGGGATGCTTTGTGCCAACTTTGGTTATAATTGACGAAGTGGTTTTAGAGAAGAAGTTTAAAATGTGAAAAGACGGACGGACGGACAGACGGACGACGGACAAAAGGTGATTAGAAAAGCTCACTTGAGCTTTCAGCTCAGGTGAGCTAAAAACCAAAAAAAAAACCAAGAACAAAAAAAAAAACTAAAAATCCGAACATTCATATTTAACATAATGGTCAAAATTCTAATGAAATATAAATGGTGGTTTTAATATTAACTGGTAAAAATGACAATTTTTCTTTTAAAAAAATATAAACAATATCAAATTTTCTAACTCTAAAGAATTTATAAACGATTTATCCAGATACGATCGTTGGTGTCTGTTAGAGTTCCAGAATTTTTTTAAGGGGGGATCAAGAACATATACTCAAGTTATATTTATTGACTATATACGGTTAGAATGATACACCTTTATTCCCATCCTACAGTATTGATCAGACTAAACCAAACAGAAGGTAAACCCCAACTAAACCCTGGGTTTACTTTTTGGGATTACTCCGGGTTTACTAGAGTAAACCAAAAGTAAACCCATAGTGGACACAAAAAGTAAACTCCGATCAGAAAGCAGACGGTACATGTGTATTCATAATATACATGTACAAGGGGCGGGAATTACAAGCAGTAGGATAGTAAGATAAATCAAAGAACTGACGGGAGTTGATTTTATCGATTATCATTTATTTTAAAATCAACTTATCTTGCGTGGCAATTAGTTTCTAGTTTTTATTTAAATTACGCACTAATTAGACTTTTCAGACAAGAATTAAGAGAAACCCCATATGAATCATGTTGTGTAATATTTAAAGATAGATTTCAAACTATGTATTAACAATCGAAACAATTCTAAAAAGTGTATGGATCAAAACAATATTGATATTGAACTCCAGTCTCGTTCAACCAGACGCTTAGCTGTCTCCGTTAATCTCCGGCAAGCAAGAGAGCCTCTCTGTTTGTCGAAGATTTACGGAGACAGCCGAGCTGTTGGTTGAACGAGACTATATTAAACTCTGGCGTAGGAATACAAGAGAGTACACGGATATCTAAATTGTTCGTATTATATAAAATCTTACTATTTTCAAAGTGTTTATATACAAGTACCACTGACGAAATCCATGATTATCTTTACGAAGTCTTGTTGCATCTTCTATTTGCAAACATGTCCCGCTATTGTAGATATCATTTTACCAAAAAGTAGCATCTTTTAATTGAACCAATAACGTTGTGGATTTTATGTTATGTTTTATTTTTCCTCTAATATCGGCGTTCATTTTCTACATTTTGTACCGTTAATAATACCCGGTACTTAGTGAAATTAGTATTTTAAGCAGTGCAATTTTTTAATACGGTTGCATTACTTGACAGTTGTTCATTCCTGCAGCTGTATACATAAGATCTGAATATAGAGATCTAGACGTAGCCTGGTTTTATTTTCCGTTTATAAATTGGGACTCTGGTGTGCTGATCCCAAAATATTAATAGTTATACAACACATTTGGACGATTTTTAAAAACAAAATATACATACCTGTGAAAGATGCAATTAATTCAGATGAAACGGGAAATATCCAAGGAAACTTCATTGACACATTATCATTTTTTTTAATCGGAAAAATTCAGAGGATCGAAAACAGATTTCTTACGGAGATTTATAATGGGAAATGTTGACATCTTTTCTCCATTCGTAGGTCACTCAGAATACCTCGCACAATTTTTCAACGTTATCATCCGGGTCAGTTGAAATGCAAAACCCTGTAGACTTCTTTATTTTTAGCTGTGTATTGTACCTAATGAGTTAGAGAGGACGTTTTAAAGAAGAAATCATGAAAAATGTTCATGCTTCTGAAAGAACATCGCTTGAACCCTGAGGTACATAAAAATATCGAGCTATTCAGCAAAATGTGAATCGATGATATTTTAGGACAGGGTATGGTGGTCAATGCATGTACTGTTGATTTTGGGGTAATAATTATTCTTGAATAAATAATCTCGGATTGATAATCTTTCAAAAAAATTAAATATTAGACAAAGGATATCGGTTTTAGCATGATAAACAAATCTATAAAGTAAATAACATTAGATAAGATTTTCCGTTTTCTGTTCCGTTCCGCTCTCCGTTCCGTTTTCCGTTCCGTGTTTTAGCAACACCCCGTTTAGTTGACCCCAATCGCAAACCCCGAGTAAACCCAAAGTGGACACAAATTCTTAAGAAGTAAACCTATAGTAAATCCAAGGAAAACCTCAAATGTAAGCCCAGGGTTCAGATGGTGTTTACTCTGGTGTTAGGTTGGATATAATCAATACTGTAGGGTTTTTTTCTTCAAAAAACAAAATATATTTCAGTTGCAAAACCATCTCTTGGAATAGGATTGGTATTGTCATACCCCCGCTTCAAATGAGATTGGGAGTGTGCGTCATATACTCGTCTGTCTGTGTGTTTGAATGTATTTGTGTTTGTCTGTCTATAACACATTTATGTTCCACTTTTCCCGTAATTTAATGCTTGATATTTTAAGTCTTTGATTAGGTATGTCATGTGGTGGGATTCATTTTTATCATTGTCAATCTGAAGAATCAATATTGAAATATGAGTAAAAATGGATTAATAGAGATGTGGATCTTCATAATCATTAAAATATTTTATCATTTGCTATTTGGCAAATCCTCGGGATTACACCATTTGATGCCCCCGACATAAAAACACATGAATATATATGACTACAGTGTAGGCGGTAAGATGAATCTCAACAGTTTTCAAGATAGTCAGCCTTTTTTCCGTTTCATGAGGGTCAAAACCATCCACAGGATCATGATATACATAGTATTTGATATGCCATAACAGAAAAAAATATATAATTGATGAAGAATGCATGTTTTCAAGATACTTAGTCTTTTTGAGTTTGTTGGAGGGTGGGGTGAAGGGTGAGGTGATGACCCCAGGTTTAGGGGCTATGTCTGAATTGCGTCTTGACATGATCAACGGGAATATATATGGGTAAGGGATATCAAAAAATTTTATGGTTAAGGGATAAGGTTTAAACCATATACAAGACATTTCAATAATTTGTAAATAATTGATAAAGAGGGGGTGGATAAAGCCCCTGTGCTTTGATAAATGTTATAAAAATAAATCAATTTCAAGTCAGTTCCACAGCCTTTTTATTTGGCAATATTTGGAGGGGAGTTATCCATAACTGTTTGTTCTGCAGGCAGTTTACACATTTGTATCCAGAAATTACTCTTGCGCGATTGTTTAGTGTAAAGTTACTGATGATAAATTTATTGGCTACTACGCAATGCAAGTAAAAAAAGTAAAAATTTCTCAGTAGAATTTCAACACATTGTCATAATATATAAGAACTTTTAAATGGCGGTGGGTTTGTAGCAAACATACATCTAGATTCATAAAGTGGAAATAATATCAGGTTTAGCACGATATTTTAATTTATAAAATCCAGTGCAATTATATGCTATTAGTTATAGGTTATAAGGCTGTTATTACAAAGTAGTTATAATAATGTGAGCTATTCAGATCTTTGTATTTGTAAATTATTGAAATATAAAAGCGTTACGTCTAAGTTGTTTCCTACGATTGTCATAGAAAACATTACATATAATATCTAAAATATCAATAATCATTTAAGAGAACTTGTCCTTGACCTTAACCCTTGACTTCAGCAATCCAGTTCATGCATTTCGTTTCTTTGTAATAAACATGGATTATTTATTTGTGAAGTATACAGGAATTAAGTTAAAGAGGAGAAAATAAGTCAAGACGAGGATTATGCAGTGAGCTTCACATAGAAACTTGACGTAAAGTCACCGCAGAGAATATGATAGAGTGATTACTATAGGGCAAATGCATAGTGGGGCCTCAATTAGACTGCTTAGAGTAACAAAAGTCTACGACATTATAAAGTTTTCCGTAGTCATCAAGATAGTTGAAAGTAGCACGTAATATCAAGGATTTACAACGATAATAATATATTTACTTCCACCAAGTATTTTTCCCTATATTAAAACTAATAGTAAATTCATAACTCTATAGAAACAACAATATTGAAATTTACACGCACATGTTCATCGATTGGTCGAAACCCACATGTACTGCAACCTACGTAATACCAAGGACTGCACAAAACAATAAAGATGACGTCAGACTCAAATTCCAATGGGAGACGATCTGGCTGTTACTTTTACATAACGTACTGATGTACATAATGTACATTAACAGCACTTAAGTGGATTTTACCAACTTTTTACAATCAATTTATTAATTTGTTAAAAGATAGATGTAAATATGTATGTGTCATAATATAAAATCTTTTATGAGATTCATGCGGGTTCTTAAGGTAGCCATCATTGCAGAAAAAAAATTAACCCGCTAAAGAAAATGAATTAGCATACTTATTCCTGCCACATCCTACAATTAAGCTGCTTAACATATATTGACTTTCAACAAATTTATTTGTCAATATTAGGTACAGTCATTGTAATTGTGACCCGTAACAATATTAGAATCGTTAAAGCAAGATCTCGTCAAACTTAAATCATTCTTATTGATCACATTTTTCTTGAAAAATTATCACAGAAAATTTCAACCTTTTCTTTTTACGTTAAAAACAAAATAATCATATTTTGCTCAATATGAGCCTTTTTGTATGAGTTAATTATGCAAAACAATAAAAATTAAAACAAGTACAGGGAAGTTTAATCTAGGGGAAACACTTCGGTAAGGTTTTTCCTGTGTTATATTTATATATAATTATATTGTGCTTATTTTTATGACCATACAAGACAAACGATTACAGAATCTAGTTTACACCTGTAATTTGACTTTTATTCAGATAATTCACACTGGCTGCGTGATGTTACCGTCACTGTAGGACTGACAGAATCTGATGTCAACACTCCTTGTGGTTTCTTTGCTGGTCCCGGTACCGCGTCACAGCTAGTCGTCATCGACTGTCCGACATTACTACAGGGAAGATTCGTTAAGATCTCCAAGACAACCAGGTATCTCGTTCTTTGTGAGGTTGACGTGTTTGGCGTCCCTGGCTAATATTCATTCAAGCTGATGACTAAGCTGAAATGTTGCCGACTTCAGATATATGTATATGTTTGCGCATCCTGAGGAATTGATTATTTGTTCTTATTTAATGTGACTTTTCAAATCGCTCCAAGTTAAAATTCTACAGCTGTTGCCCTATTTATACCTCTATATGTTTTTGCTTTTAATGTCTGACTTATTTATAATGCAACTTACATTGGATATAACTGTGAAGCTTGTTAATGTACCTTTATATTTAATTCAACATTTTTTATATAACTTTGATCAGTACCTATTGGGGTTTTTTCTGTTTAATTACTGTGGTGTCAATAAATTGCATTTATGGTGTATTTTGTTTTCTTTTAATAGAACATTAATTAAGGCATGGTAATTATTTATTAATTATAACAAAATAATATATTATATGGGCGCAATTATATAATTTTTTTTCTAATGGAGTCTTTTAGATTTGAAATCATTGAAGACATTTTGAAACCAGAACTTATTTTGATTGCCCCGTGCAGATAATATAACATTTAAAATTGTGTAAACTAAAAATATAAACAATTTTGAATTCGGTACAACCCGTCGCTAACCTGAAGCTCTTTAAAGGTGAACACCGCTAGTAAACAGGCACTGTCCACCATATATCTTTTTCATCACTGTTGTCCCTACAACCCCTTTACTGTTTTATGCTTTATTTTAGCAGAAACCTCTCGGAAGAGAGTAAAAAAATACAAATAAGATAACACACATTTAGACAAAATCAATACACAATTTTACAATAAAATACTGACAATATTGACTAGTCTTATTAAAGCTGTAGTTAGGAATCGTTAACAGACTTTTAGGATAAAAACAATGACAAATAACTCTAAACCATTTGCTGCGTTTATACATAAAAGTGATTGAAATTGTCCGCCATATTTACGATGACCCAGTTACAAATACAGCTGATAGAAATGCCGAAATATGCAAAATATACAGAATGTTTACAAACTACACACAGCGTACATAATATTTAAAGATTATTCGATCATTTAATACACAAAAAGAAGAAATGGCAACAGAACTTACTCCATGAGGGGACAAATCACGCCAACTGTAAAAATAACGTTGTGCAGATAGACTGGGAAACAAACAAATAAAAACTAAAATTAAAACCGGGGACCGATATTTCCGGACACTAGAGTAGCAGCCGCGAAGCTTCGCGTCGATATAAAATTAAAAATTAACACTAAATCTGCATGGGAAAAACAAATTTTTATACATTACAAACCTTTATGAACATGCATATGTAGCTTAATCCACAAAATATCCATTTAATGAGTCGTACCAAGCCATTTTGTTAAAATACACGTTTGAATTTGCCTGCCATTTTGTCGGAAATCGCACTCGGAATGTCTCGGATTCTATCACTAACATGGTGACCATAAACAGCGAATTTTCAAACGTGATGTTAAAAGTGGCAGTGATTTCGTTGCAAAAAACAGTTAATGTGGTAATATGGGATTATAAAAGAGCAACATTGTATGTATTTAAGACAGTGCGATATAATTTTTTTATTTGCTACGAAGCGAGTATATGGGACAAATTTAGCTGCAGAACTGTAGCTCTCCGGGAAAAAAAATATTGACAGACCGGAGAGCTACAGGGCCACCCATTGAAAAAATTGTATATTTATTGCACAGAAAAGCGTGCGGTAGTTTTCGACTAATTTACCTTATTTATACGCAAATTCTGTGAAAACAATTAGTACTATTAAATTCTCCATGCAATTTACCACTGATATCGTCTCTTCACTTGCCTCGGATAGTCTTTTAAACACCAACACCAGTCCCGTAAATTCATGTGGTGCACTTTGTTTACATGTAAAAATGGCGACTCTCGATCTCGATGTAAATTCAACATACTTGATTTTCCGAGGTCGGTAGCGTGAGAAAGTCTGAGGCAAATAAAGAGGCAATATCAGTAGTAAATTGCATGAGGAATTTAATGGTACTAATTATTTGCGTACAAATAAGGTAAATTAGTCGAAAACTAATATGATTTAGTTTTCCCGGAGAGCTACAGTTCTGCAGCTAGGACGAATTCTATCGTAAAACCGGGTACGTAGGACATCTGTCATTTTAACAAAAGAACATTCTATTTATATTGACAAATGAACTGTGGAATGTAAGTCCAAGAGGCATAACTCTGTCGAAAATTGCAAAATAGTACCCAATGTCGATCTTGACCTAGATGTTATCACAAGTATTGTGCATACCAAATTTCATATCAATTTGTGCATCCTCTGCGAAGAAAATGAGCAGAAACTGCAAATAACTGGAATTTTTCTAAGTCCAAGGGCCATAAATAACTCAGTCGAAAATTGCTCGATAGTACCCAATATCTAACTTGACCTAGATATTATCATAATTAACCTGTATACCAAATATCATTTCAATATTTTTATCCTTTGCAAAGAAAATGAGTGGAAACTGTCAGTGGACCAACCGACCAACTTACAGACAGCGGCCTCCCTTCTTCAAAGTGGGGGGTGGGGGGGGGGGGGGGGTGGGGGCATAAAAATGACACAATATCATATCATACAATATTTTACAATATTATATCATGATACAATATTTGACTATATAATACAATATCATATTATATGATTTAATATCATTTGAATAAAAATCAGGATAATATGTGTCATATATAAACAATCACATCTATAAACCAAGTCTGAGTGAAATAGTACAAAATTTTCTAACACACTTGATATGAAGATCAGGCTCTGTATCTGGCGCTAGCCTTGTGTTTTATATCAAGTTAATTGAACTATCAAAGATGTTGAATACAAAATTGTTTCCAACAATCAAACCTGTTTTTAACGACTCATTAACCTACACCTATGCCAGCATCAAAATAATTGAGATTAAGCTCTGTAACTGATGCTATCTCTATTTACACACCCATAGTTATATTAACTGTTAAGTCTTGCTAGGTAGGTATGAGCACAGTTTAATTCATTTTGTAACAAACCCCAGGACACTGATACAATTTGAGTTGTTCCAAAGTCTTAAACTTCCCTAAGCATGGAGTAAGAAATGCCCCGGACAAGGGATCTCGGATGGACAAACAGACAGACAGATGGATGAACAGACTGTTATATACACACTAGGGCATTAATACAACTTAAAAACATGTTGACTACGTTGTTTAATTCGATTAAAATGTAAATATGCAAGGGGCGCAACTCAAGTTGCTCGCTAGATAGCGCCACCACATCACCGAGTTTTCGAAATGAAATCCACCAAGGGTTTACGGGGAGCAAAGTGGACCGAAAACCCTTGGCTAGCGGAGATGTGATTGTAAATGCTTAGGCTTTTTCCCCATTTAGAATATCTCACCACAAACTCTTTAAAACACAAACTCACATATACACAATTCGCTTTGCAATTTGTTGCAAGATGACATAATACATTAAAACGTGATAACAAAATTTCTAAATCAAAAGGGCAGAAACATTCCCATTCTTGTATTTCCAGAGATTTTTCTGCACTTTTGATTTAGAAATTTTGTTAACAAAAAATTCAATGAAACAGTTTAGGTCTTTTTGCATTTACCAACAAAAGATGGACTGTGTGAAGCACCGTTAAAACACATTATAACTTTTGCAACTTTGTTACAACCAGTGTGGAATAATTAGGATTACTAAATTTTTATTACCCTAAGCCTTTCTACACTTATTGTAAAAAAAAATTCTCCCACTTTTTTATCTGGAACACGTTCTGGTTGCATGAATCCTATAGCTCAAAATACTACTATCAATCTAATAACTGTAATACAAAGCAAAATATACATTTCTGATGAAACCTTGAAATATTATACCTAACTTCTATAATAATACTGAATTAAAATCATAATGCTCATGGGATGGATATTCAAATTTGAAATACATATTAAGCTGAATATAGCCTTATTCATACCCAACTTATAAATTAATTTCATTTTAACATCACATAAAATGTAAATTTGTAAAATGTAAAAACTTTAATTAATAATAATGTTAGTAATGATAAATCAAAGATAAAAACTGCCACAAAACCATCAAACTGATATTTTCTGTATGAATTGTCGTATATTTGTAAATAGTGCCTGTTTGGGATGGTAATAGTTGAAATTGACATCCCCGAGAAAACCATTATCAATCGTCGCAAATCAGAAGTCAACAATAGTGTTCGAGAAAGTTTCAATTTCAACTGTTACCCTTCCAAACAGGAACTATTTTTTTTATTATACTGAATGTCTTAATTTAAAACAAAAACTTTATTGTATGTTTTTGAAAACTATCCTGTTTTTTTTTTAATTATTCACATTATTTTACACACATAAGTGACTTCTATAGGAAAGATGTGATTTCTACAGCAAACCGTACATGCACAATTTATGCGCATGTAACAATTTGTTTTGTAATACTTGTTGCCAAGTGTGTTGCTACGCTGAGGGTAATAGAATGCATTACAAACTGCATCTAAACCAATCAGATATAAGTTTTTAACATAAAAGTATAACTAAAGTTAGTATATCAGAGTACCATAGCCCAAATACATGTACAAACTTGTCGAGGAGTCTTATATATGTATTTAATTAAGTTTCACTCTGGAGTAAAATAAAATAATTATAATATTGTAATGATCACCACCTCCCTGCCTGGAATCTTTCAAAAAGGACTATGAAACCTATAATTTTAGCGAAAAACTGAACGATCATAATAGAGTGCATGACCTGATATTGAAAAGGTACAAGGAAATAGTCGAAAAAAATAACAAAATCATTTTACATGTACTGTTTATCAGTGATTTCGGTTAGCTTATTTTAAAATACTTTAGTTTAAATGAGTCTATTTATCTATTTAAAGACTTCAAAAACTGTTTTTGTTTCAATAAATAAAACACTTACATAGTTATTTTTTATCATACATCTCCTAATTACATTATATTTAATGATTAAATATACTAAATATATGTACACATGTATGTGAATCATCTTATTTCTTTCATTGAAATTCCTGAGCAGAATAGAATAACAAATATACCCCCCCCCCCCCCCACTCTTTCCCAGCCATAACATTTGCCTAACATGTGTAAGTGGCATGAAATGTTATATAAGATGACAGCTAAATTGGGGGTGCAAATTGGTTCCAATTCTGCATCCCACCTCCCCCCCCCCCATTTTTTATTTCCATTAACAACACACGTAGCGGTTTGGCAAGTTAAACCGCATTAGGATAAGGATGTGTTGTTTAATGTTATTATAAAAGTTTATATAATGTAAATGTCTAGTGGGAGGAGGCAGTTTCACACTTCTGACACTATTGATCCTGTCTAAATTTGGGCATAAGATGAGAACCTGAAGTTAAATGTTTATTTGAACGGTACTGGCGTGCGACCAGTTCTTGCCGAGTACCATTTTTAAAAATGACGTCACAATGTACTGGCGAGAACTGGTCGCACGCCAGTATATATTGCTTAAATAATTATCTGCTTAAAACCACAATTGTTCCTTAATGGTTTCATGTAATTTTAAGCATTTTTTTCTCTTACGCCTCTGTATTTCTACTCGTCACCGAGTTGTTGGGTGTGGCAAGAGATATATAAGAACACCTTGCTGTTATATATTACTCATATATAATAGATACAGTAGTTGGCCATAAGTATGTTCCCAAAATGGTCGACGTTAACGGAGATCTCGTCATCGCCTGAAGTTTTTTGACTAACTACTTTTAACAACATAGTAAAATGACTAAGCAAACATATATATTATTTTGTATTATATCCTAGGATATGAAATATTCTTGCAATTTTCCTCGTTTAACGATGTAAAGGCTCGCAATCAATATAAAGTGAGACTACTCGAAATGTCAACTACAACTTTTTCTAGGTCACGGAAAATTCGGATTGATTTTTTTTTACCTTTGTACCCGTATTATTAGCATTTTTCACATAATTTCAATGATATTAATGTCTGAACAGTATGTAAGCCAAAGTATGTTGTGATGCTGTCATTATGCTCTGTTTAACTGGGCCTAGAAATCTTGTTATCTTTTTCTAACAAACTATTGGCAATTTGTGAAGTGACGAAAAATTACTGATGAGAAGCAGTCTACTTACAGTTTTATTCATCACATTATACTTTGGTCTTGCTGTAAATCAAGCTGTTTGATTTTTGAAAGCATGTTTTTGGTTGGTTCTGGGGACTTTGAAATGGGATTCAGTCATCTCGTGGTTACCTAATCTTACAAATTTTAGATCGAGTTACGATTTTACCATTATTCCTATCTTCCGTATTTTTAAACTTAACATAACAGTTTCGGCTGTTTATTCTGTTGATCCTTCCAGTTTTATTTATGTATAAATCCCAAATCTGACATCTGTATTACGACTTGTTTCTGTCTTCGCATACGTTTTTTGTCGTTCGTCGCCATGTTGTTGTGCAGACGATAAATGATTACCAAAGGGGAATAACTCCCAAAATAAACTCGGCAAAAGAAGAAAAAAAGTCTGAGAATCATGGGACACATTTTTTAAATCTTGGCCATCAAAGAAAAATATGCTTTATTTCCTTTTAAAATGTACCTTACAGAAAAAAAAATGTTACGGCGGCCATTTTGGGAACATACTTATGGCAAACTACTGTATGTTGACGTTGTGAATAATGTCACTGTAATAAACATGATAAACAATAGTCATTAGGCCTACTACATATAAACATGTAAACATTTACAGCACTTCATGCCAGTATTGCCAGTATTGATCTGTACGTACTGTTATGAAAGAGTTTACCATCGATGGATACATATTCCCACATTTACTTGTTACAAATAAACTTACGTTTGAAACTGCAATGCACTGATCAAGTAATTGACTTTGTATACAAATAAATCAATGCAAGCAGCTTATATTTCTTCCAAATATCTTGTATTTTCTCTAATTTCAACGATGTTCCCGAACAAAGAGTGAAATCTGCGTTGTTTCTCTCAACCGACGCCAACTTTTCTAAATTTAGATTGTGACATCATGTTTATTAAATAACCCGTACCAAAGATGTAATCCTTAAATTAACCTGTACAATAGTGTTTCATTTTGTATAGCCTACTCCACTTTTATATTAACATAATACTAATAATATAGAGTATTATTATATCATAAAAAAAAAATTGTGTATATCCAGCAGCACTTCTCTAAAATAATATTTATAACGTTATATTTAAACTTTACGAACCCCCTAAATATTTTTGAATTTGATTTATATAGTTTGTTTCTTTTCATTTGCCAAATTGCATGGTTACGATCTCCATTTAAATCTACATTATACAGGTAAGACGGATCGCCACCTCTAAAAATAAATGTTGCTGTCGAGAGGGTCAATAAACTTGCTATCGTCTGAATAGTCAAGAAATCAGCATTTAAAAACTTCATTTAGTCCGTCATTCATGCAGATTCGCTTGATGATCAACAAAATTAGAGATATCGGACTTTGAATTCTTTTCCTTGTGATTTGCATTTTGTCGCAACACAATAAAGCTTGCTTAATTCGCAAAATTATTCAATGGAAGTGTGTATTATTTAGACTGTCTTATAGAAAACGAATCTTAATTTTCGCTGAAGGTTGTTCATAAATTCATAAACGACCGAACGTGCAGATTTTAGAAGTGAAATCAGGGGCCTTTTTGTTATTTTCAAACATATTTGCAGCACGTGTACATAAATATTCTCATGATTCCAATTTTGACTTGCCCACAATAATCGGCACGCAAAAGTTATGAAAATGACATCATGCCGGGCGCTAACTCGATCCTGCTTTATCTTTCACACTAAGAACTCATCCATAGATCTTTGGGGACGGGAGGGGGGGGGGGTGTCAAATGACTTTTTTGTCTTTCGTTTTATAACAACTTTGTAGGTTATACAAGTACACTGACGATTGAATGTTTTAGGAGAAATCAATCGAATAGTAACATACTGTGATTGTTTAATATACGTACTTTAGTAATTTTAAGACACGCGGGTTACATACCGTTTTCAAGATGAATAAAAAATCGTTGCACACCCCGTTTCGACGATTTAGTTTCTCCAGTAAATATTTTAGCTATCTGAATATTTGTTTTAATTAAAACTGATGACTCTGTTAATAATGATAATCCAGCACCAAAAACTTACATTTTACCGTAATAGACAAAATGTACTGAATAATTACACCTTGTAACTTGTTGCGATAACACCCTCTCACTGACGTGTAAACATGCGTGCATGTCTATACAACCTATTCTTAAATCAGGATCGTTTACAAAACTGCACGGTCAACCACCTTTTTCACTTGAAACTCTTAATTACTTTTGCGTTTTTTACACCCCATATAACATTTCCATTAACTGCGAATGTAAATGTTAAACATGCATCGATTTATCTTTTCTATAAAAACTATTGATATTGTTTGCTCCTATTGCCTATTATAATTCGAAGCTTGCAACTTTCAAACCTTGGATATGCCTGGCGTCATGGCCTCAGGTAAAATGATGTTAAAATGTTAATTAAATGGTCAATAAGAATACACTGATAAAAACGACGTTTTAGTCGTTTTAGGTACCAATCTGTAACTCCTTTTAGATACCGCAAAACAAAGAAATTACGGTTGCATATTGTTAAGCTCAATTTTTGAGAATGTTCTTTTCAATATTGCTTACCAAAATTACAAATGTTGTACCGTTCTCGAGATATCTTGAGAGGGTCGTTTTAGGGGCCGACGCTGTAACTCCCTTTAAGGACCGCATAACAAAGAAATTATGGTTGATTATTGTTAAGCTCAATATTTTGAGCATAGTTTGTTCAATATTGCTTATCAAAATTTTCCTCCATTTTGAGATATTGAGCATCAAAGTTTTGGACTTCTGGCCACTTAAAATCCCTAATTACGTAACATAGCAGTAAATGATTGCCATGTATAGGTGAATAACGTTAGAATGAACATAATTGCTTCTATAATATATCACAAAATATTTCACAGTAAAAAGTTATTATTAAAAGACTTTAGAGCCCCCTCGGCCCCTTATTTGAAGGGTCAACCCTTTTTTCTTGATGTCACATGAAAGCTCTTGACTTTATAAAGATTTTTTGTTCTACATGTTATAACAAAATACCATCGAGGAAAGAGATATTGAAAGAAAACCACGAAAAATCACGACGCTTTTTTAACTGTAATTTTCGAGCTCGGGCGAGCTTCGGCGCTTTTGATAACAGAAAAATATATATACCACATGTCAGATGTACAACCTTTTGTCTACAATCCCTGAAATTTTGAACTCAATATCTTAAATCGTTTAGGAGTTTACCCCTGGACAAGCCGACCCTCTGAAAATCGTTAAATCGTAAATAACTCAAAACCGGAAGTGACGTCATCATTAAAAAAAATTTCCAATAAGGTTCAGATCATAATCGATCAGACCTGAAAGTTTCATGTAAATCGGTCGAGTAGTTTTAGAGAAATCGCGTACACAAAATTGGTTGGAAAAAAAAAGAAAAATAACTAGAGCAAAGCTCGTTGCAAAGCAACGAGTGGGTCTTCCGTTAATGTCGGAAGTAAAGCTGGAAGTTCATGTAAGAAGCAGAGCTCTTAAACCAATAACAGGAGTAACTAAAATAAAAAGATGAAAAAATCGAATTATTCCTGGTACGACTTAACAAAATCCGAATGAGTTTAAGTACGACTTAACAAAAACCTTACTTATTTCAAGTACGACTAAACAATTATTTTTGGTACAAGTTAATTTTACTTTGAACATTACGCTATTTTTTAAACCAAGGACGCGGAATCAAAATTTCTGGAAATATCAATTTTTAAACCCGATATCTCTAATGCATCGTCCGATTTTAAAACGGCTTTCAGTGTTAGATTAAGCTGAATAAGATCTACAAAACAGATATTCATTTTTGACTTGATCAAAAAATTCAATTTTTCGAAAAATTTGATTCACTTCTGGTTTTGACCGGAAGTGACAGATTTTCATTTCGAGCCTTATTACAGAGGTAAAACGACTAAATCATAACCATTGAAAATTTCAAGCCTCTATCTTAAAGCGTTTTTAGAAACGCCCTGGACAAAATGACTTTTTAAAATTTTTTGTTTAAATGACGTAACGTAAAAACGGAAAGGGCGTTTTCAAAGAAACTTTAGGATCTTAGAGGCATAATAGTTGCACATAATCTCTCAAAGTTTCATCTCAATCGGTTATAAACTTTTTGAGTTATAAAGCCGAAAAGGAGTCAGATACAAAAGATGTCACCTTTGACCTTCCAAACTGTGCTTGTTGCACCATCAAATGTCAGAAACTTAGAAATGTAAAGTTTATTATATTTCTGTGAATATTTCCTATGTAAAATTACAATGAATAAACATGCTATTCCATCTAACTGTGAAATAGTTTCTATGCTATTCACCAGCAGCATACGATTTCCCTTTTTTAAACTCGGAACACCTCTGGTATAATCCGATCACAGCATTAAATTCAAAGTCCGATAATTCTAATTTGTTTATCATCAAGAAATTCTGCATCGCCAACAAATAAAGTTTTTTTCAGGATAATAATTAAGATACCTATAGCTATTTACTGACAGAAAGACAGACTGAGACTGTTGTGTTGTGTGAGGATGACAGACAGTTTATTGTCCCCCTCAACAGCAACTATTTCACTTGGCTTCGCCCATGAAATAGTGGCTGTCTTGGAGGACAATAAACTTGCTATTATCCTCATACCAAGTGAATAGGTATATAATGTCCCATCCACATAAATTTCGAGTTATATAACCTCCCATTTGTAACCTGCAATTGACAAACAGTGTAAAGTCAACACAACAGTCTTAGCCGCAAGTTTCACTATTCAATTCTCATGTACGTATTAAACATTAGGGGTTTTCATATTGCATACCAATTCCAACAAGGGAGATCCCTCTAATGATGATCTTTAAAATTCATTTTATGAATCTTAGCAACACTCATAAGCCTTCAAGTGCAGCATCTCTTAAGGTGGCTCAAAACACCTTGAAATATTTTCTCAAATCAGCAGAAAATTACTTGATTATGATAGATATCATAATTGATAAGAAGTGTTTAAGTCAAATAGGCAAAAAATGTGCAAATTTGGATGAACAATTACATTTTCAAAAATTTAATTCAATAAACAGTAACAAAAGCTCCAGGCGGACTAAAACTCAAACGCTTTAGAAACCCAATACTTTAACCATTAAGCTATGACGGTATACAACCCAATCGAACGATATTATGAGTTCAACAAAATATTTAAATCGCCATCTTGTGAAGAAGTGTCTTAAAAAGTATAATTCTAGGTGTAGTGATGTACCTTAATTTTACAAAAATATTAACAGATACTTTATCCGAATCGTCTCTTGCTACCTTTAACTTAGTACATTTTATGAACAGATGTCTTTGTCTTAGAATAAGAAAGCTAATGCTTTTTCTGAGAAAAAGTATACCACATATTGACAATTCCATTGAGGTTTAATAAACATATGGCCATTTAAGTGAACCCACCATTTCCAATTTCTTTTACTCAACACAGATTTACAGGGTTCTCCATAGTAAAACATCTTTACCTGACCTTTTAGAGGTCAATTGTTGTTCAACCACCTTTAATAAGAAACCTTATTCAATACAACATACATCTACATGATATTATCTTGATAAAAGCATCACATAACTTAGAAATGCCCTTACATGTATACCCACCCCCTATCTTTTGATTTTCATAAAAAAGTCATGGTTTGAAATCTTTTACCTAATTTTCTGAAACTTGTGGCAATTTCTATGAGTCATTTCTCACACATATTTCAAAACAATCATCAATGATACTAGAATTTGATCTTTTTATGTTTCTTGAATGATTTGTAGCATTTTAATAATTAAATAGACAAGTATTCCTGCATGTGATTTCTTTTTTCCATGAAAAAAAGTAAGCTAACAATCATATTTATTAAATATCTAATCTATTCTGGTTTATTGTCTCTTTTTAACCATGCTAAAACAGTAAGATCAACAAGTTCAACATCTGCCTTAAATAAAATTAAATTCAAACACACCCGGGTAGCTGGTGGAGGAGAAATCCATTAAAAATGTTCAAATTTGACATGTTTTTTTCTACTTTTTTATGCATATATACCATAAGCGGGTGAAAATAGATTGTTTCTTGCTCATTTCAAAAGTAATTATCATTGCTGGTGTTATTCAAAAGTCAAATGTACATTTACATATCCTACATGTAATCTTATGGAGAAAATTGGAAAGAGTTGGGTGATTTTTCAACTATGTAAACACATCTAAATATCTTTATAAAATAAAAAATGAAGGAAACATAATTGCATACTTTTATTGAAAAACACATTTTCACAACAATTATATTTCTTTAAACAGCCTTAATTTTGTTTTTCATAATTTCTTATCAAACATGAACAAACCACAATAGGACATGATGCTTTCTTAAAGTTCCATTATTGTTCATGCATTATCCGATTTAATTTGAATTACCGGTAGATAGTCTGTAGAACACAAGGAATATGCATGTGGGTAGAGGTGACA
Source organism: Magallana gigas (assembly GCF_963853765.1). Taxonomy (NCBI): domain Eukaryota; kingdom Metazoa; phylum Mollusca; class Bivalvia; order Ostreida; family Ostreidae; genus Magallana; species Magallana gigas. The sequence goes on from NC_088853.1 coordinate 54,033,605, forward strand.
GGTTAACCTCAAGAGCTGAAACCACAAGAATCAACAGGTAAAAGCCATGTGGTAACAAGAGTCTGCTTTAAGCTGAAATTAAAAAAAATAAATTACGGTAGCTGTGTTAACATACATGTACTTGTAATAGCTGTGTTTACATTAACATATACATAATATTTTTGGAAAAAATACACTGACCATGCAGTGTTATAAGTATGACATATCCAAATATATGACATTAACATTTAGCCAGTACAAAAACAAAAATGTGCATATCAAGTCATAATATCATAACATTAAAATAATTTCTTGGGTATAGACATATCAGATTGAGCGAGAGCAGGAGTGAGCGAGAGAGTTTGTTTTACTTGAAGTGCGACAGCAATATTTCAATTCATAAACTACAAACTTTAGGAATATTACCAATCCAAACAGTGTCAAAGTATAAGCTTCTGCTACGTGTATACCATGTTTTGTCAATTCTACTGTGGTTTATTGCGAATAAATTTAGCGAGGGTTTTTTTTCTTACAAATTACATGTTTTAAAAACAATACTATGTATAATGCGAATAAAAATGAGGGATTAATAATACATGCTCATTTTAAAATTCAATGCACTTTGGATTTCTTTTACAAGATCGAGATATTTTTGTCACAAAATTAAGTTGCCCTCTGACAGTTTCATGAGTCTTTGCCAAGATAAAAAGAGAGAGAGAGAGAGAGAGAGAGAGAGAGAGAGATCTGAGGCACATGCAGTAAAAATTATTTACATACTATGTTGATGTGATATGCATGTAAAGCTTACCTAAAATGAATCAATATGTATAAAAGATAATCTAATCTCTCAAATTACAATGATTCTGTGAAATACTTATATCTTGAGAAGACTGTTTAATAGATATCATGGAACATTGACCTAAATTCTGAGCTTGATATAATATGAAATTTGAGACTTTACATGCCTGTTACACAAGCAATAACCATATATAACAGAGATCGAGACAAAAGGTCTAATTTTAATTAGATTGAATAATTACTTTGTCAAATATATTTATTTAATTAAACACAAGCCTGAGTTTTTTAATTTATAAATTAAGTGAAGGCGATATGGTAAAGATCTGCTATAAATATTTAGGGTAAAGTTATCATCATGCAAACATGCACTCTAATTACAACATTCTATTCTTGTGTACCTGAGGACTCCCACCGTTTTTAATTTTAAATTCTTCATGCAATTTACTACTGATATCCTCTCTTCACTTGCCTCGGATAGTCTTTTAAACACCATCACCAGTCCCGTAAATTCATGTGGTCCACTTTGTTTACATGTAAAAATGGCGACTCTCGATCTCGATGTAAATTCAACATACTTGATTTTCCAAAGTCGGTAGCGTGTTTCGGAGAAAGTCTGAGGCAAATAAAGAGGCGATATCAGTAGTAAATTGCATGAGGAATTTAATGGTACTAATTGTTTTCACAGAATTTGCGTATAAATAAGGTAAATCAGTCCAAAACTAGCGAACGTTTTTCTGCGCAATAAATATACATGTACAATTTTTTCAATGGGTGGCCCTGTAGCTCTCCGGTCTGTCATTATTTTTTTCCCCGGAGAGCTACAGTTCTGCAGCTACCGTGAAAATACACTGGACAGATAATATTCTGAGATTCCGCTGACTCTAACGCCCGCTTTTATATTGTGACGTACTTCAAAAGCGGAGGTTAGAGTCAGAGGAATCTCGGATTAGATTGAAAAGTGCAAATACTCTGAAAAGAAAAAGTCAATACGACATATCCTGTATTGAAAAATACCTTTATAATCTGTCATACGTTAGTTGAGCTGAAATTTCCACTATCGACGTCTTGCAGGCCTTGCTTCTTTTAAAAATGTAGACACACCGCTATCAGCTGTTTGTTCGCAGTCAAAACATGGCGAGTTGAAATGGGGAATCGTACGATATAATTTTTTCGATTATAACTAATAAGACTAATAAAAATTTACAACGTAATTATCGATCGAAATAACGAAATTGTATCGAAAAACACTTTATTTAACTATTAAAAAACAGAGTCCGGTTTTATGACCTGCACGAATTGTTTTCAGCAGGAGTTACTTTCAGTGTGAATTTTACACTATTTTTTAAACCAAGAACACGGAATCAAAATTTCCGGAAAAATCAATATTTAAACCCCGATATCTCTGCAATGCATCATCCGATTTGAAAACAAATTTCAGTTTTGTATTAAGCTTTGCAAACTCTACAATATGCATATAATTTTGTGTTTTATATATAGTTTAATTATCAGTACGAATTGTTTTCAGTAGAAATTACTTTCAGTGTGAAATGTGCACTATTTTTAAAACCAAAAACACGGAATCAAAATTTCCGTAAAGATCAATTTTTAAACCCCGATATCTCTGAAATGCATCATCCGATTTGAAAACGAATTTCAGTTATGCATTTAGCTTTGCAAACTCTACAACATGCATATAATTTTGTTATTCGCTTAAAAAAATGAAAATTCCGAAAAATTAGAATCACTTCCGGTTTCGACCGGAAGTGACAAAATAATTTTTTTTGTAAATTTGCCATAAGTATATCCACAGATTTACAATCACAGAGAATTTCAAGTCTTTATAAACAACCGTTTACGAGAAAAGTCCTGGACAAAATCACTTTTTGAAATTTTTAAAAATGACGTAACTAGAAAACGGAAGTGACTTTATGATTGAAAGTTTAAAATCTTCAAGGGACAACTATTTAACATAATTCCTGAAAATTTCTTGCAAATCGGTTGAATAGTTTTTGAGATATAAAGCAAAAAAGAAGTCAGAAGGAAAAACAAGAAGAATAATAATAATAAAAAAAAACAATAGAATAACAAGAGGGTCTTCCGTTGAAAACGGAAGACCCTAACTAGACACGATCTCGTTGCGAGCAACGAGGAGGTCTTCCGTCCGATTTTTAGAAAGTGATATTACATCATTGAATTTGATTTTCGACAACAAAACATTATTTGAAACAACGAATGGAGAACTACTTATGCTTTTCAACATTACCTTTTAAAAGGTCTTTTACATTGCTTTTTCAAATAGTTGCATTTCTTTCTATTGAGATAAAAAAGATTTAAGATTTTGACATCTAGATCCTAAATACCCCAATACCGTAACGAATGAGAAATTCATTAGTTGGTAGGAAATATAAACGTATTATACACCATTTTGTTTTTATAACCTTCACAAAATATCTCTAAATAAAGGGCTACAGATTAAAGATTTTAAGAGCCCTTAGATCCCCTAATTTTAGAGTCAAGCCAATTTTTCTTGATCTCCAATAAAAGGTCATATATTTGCAAAAAAAAAATTTCAATACGTAAATTTGTTGCCATTCTTGATATATATGGAAAATAACGTTTTAGGGGCTGATCTTATCTAATTATAGGGACCATTTAACTAAATTTTGAAGATTGCATATTATTAAGTACAATTTTGAGTATCTTTTTTTCTATGCTGCATTTCAATATATTTACTAGTCTGAGATATGGGTGATCAAAAGTTTGTATTTTGACCCCTACATATCCGTGATAATGTAACACGTGAAAAATCATTACATTGCTTGGATATAAACTCTAAGATAAACATATTTGCCTCCGTAACCTTTCACTAAATATGAAGGTCTACAGATGAAAGACTTTAGACTCCGTTGGTTCCCTAATTTAAGGAGCACATCCCTTTTTCTCAAATACCAAATACCAAATGAAGGCTCTTTTAAATATAAACTCTTTGTACATAACATGTTGTTAGAAAATATTTGTCAGAAAAGAGATAAACAAAGATAACCAGGGAAAAATACGTTTTTTTTAATCTCAATTTACGGGTCCAGCCGATTTTTGGCGCCTTTCAAGCCAGATCAAAAGGAAAATCACAAATCTACAATTTTTTGTCTACTATCCTTAAAAGATTGAACCCAGTATTTTTTACCGTTTAGGATAAGTTCTAGGGACAAGCCATCTCTCTAAATATCAGTTTCTCAATCAGGAAGGTGACGTCATCAAACCTATAAGGTTTAAATCTCTATGTATTAGATCTGAAGGTTTCATAAACGATAGTTGAGCCGTTTTTGTGGAATCGCGTGGTCAAAATTTAGTACGGAAAAAAGAGAAGAAAAAACTCTTTTTTTTCATTTTATTTTAAAGGAAGTTTGGTTTTAAATTTTTTGTGTGCAATGAGTGTCGAGAAATTTACTTGAGTTCTTGAGATTTCTGGATAAGATTGTTATAGGATCCGGACCTGTAAATTCGTTTAGGGACCGCATAAAAAACAATGTATACACAAAGATGTAACAGTACTAACTGGATATAAATGTATGAAATATGTATTACAGTCTTTTACATACAAATTTAATTGAGAAAGATATATAGAGTCCTATTAAATATCAACATTGTGGCCATTGTGGTCTCGTTTATTCTAGTGACAAAGGATTACCCAATTGCATTGTATATATTTAAATCTTTATGATGAACATTGTTGTTTCTGTTACATATCTCAAAATAAATTACAGTGAGAAGTTTTTATTAGATTTTTTATTGCTGTCTGGGTCGGTAATTTGAAGGGCAACATTTTTATATCAGTCGGAAGGGATCAAGATATTGTTGTGGAATAAAGATAAGAAGAAAGGACTAGTTAATATATTTAGAATATTATTTATAAACAACATAGTGTGTAAGTGTCCATAGAAAGGGACGCTCTTATGGTAACATGGCCAGTACTTTCACATCTCATTAATGATGATTTTGAATTTAACAATTTGTTCAACCAGCACTACGTTGTTAGAATTAAACATGTACTTGGTATCTAAAGATTGACTGTGCAATTTTTGGGGGAACAGGTGTTGATATTTAGCAAATATCTATGTGTTTCGTGTGATGGTCAACATCATCGCATCGTGGTAGCTGTAATAAGTTGACAATCTGTCTACTGTTGCCATTAAAGAATTTGGCAAATAAACATGGTCTAAAATAGTAGCCCCTTCTGTTGTTTTAAAATCAACGATCTGTCGAAAGCCTTGATTAATCATAAAAGTCTGAATAGGACCTGGTGATGTTGCATCTTCGTTAAAGTCTCCTAGACAAACAAGAAATTTACTCCGAGATCTGTAATATGCTATGATTTTTTCGAGTTGCATCAAAAAGTGCGTTACCTCCAGAGAATTCGGGCGATATACAGTGACAACTACTATATCTTCTGGTAAAATTTTTACACAGATTCCTTCTACATTTGTCACAGGAAGTAAACTAACTATTTTTCTAGATGCTGATTCTCTAATGTAAACGGCTACACCGCCACCCTTTGAGGCTTTTAACTGAGTAACCAGTGCATTTGTGCAATCATAGGAATCTCCTCTGTTTGTTTGATGAAGTTTGAAATCCTTTATTTCAAACAAATTCACGTTTTGTCCAGATCTTAGCCAAGTCTCTGTCAGACAGATAATGTCTGCATTTTTGCATCGAGTATCTTTTATCAGATCATTGAAATGTTTGCCAAGGCTTTGAATATTGTGAAGATAAATTTTAATGTCATTCTCTGATGTTTCAAGGTTTGGGAGCGTTAATTTTGGCATCATCTCGAACGATGCGGTGACTTCTGGATCTGCGTATATCTTTTTCTGTATCAATTCAGGATGATTTGAATCAATGAATAAGCCTTCTTTTGATCTAACCCTACTTAACGCAACATAACCTTGCCCAGGGGAGAATGTCCGATCTAAATTAACGACTACCTTGTCAACCGTCAATCCTTGTACTTTGTGCGCTGTACAGGCCCATGACAATCTTAACGGAAACTGATGCCGAACAACGTTTTTTGTTTTCTGATCCATAATATCTTCATGAACCCTTTCAATTAGAACTAAATTTCCAGTACTAGTTTTTTTCCCACATTTTTTCCCAACATTCATATTTTCAAATGCTACTTCTACTGCAACAACAGTATTTTCTGCAAGTCTTTGATTATACACAAATTTTGATACAATCCCCATAACTCCATTCACAAGGCCATCACCTACATTACAGTTCCTTGTTAGCATCACTTTTGCACCGATTCCCAATAGCAATGTGCTTGGTAGACTGTCTGTTCTAGACCTTGCCAAAGGCTTGTTTCTCACGATGAGTTTTCCTGAAGTTCTATCTTTTGTGAAGTCTTGAGCATTAATCTCAACAAGGTCTTCACATTTTTTTCTGAGCATTGTCAAGTTATAGGCGTTAACCTCATCATTCGTTGCATAGACATGAAGGACATCGTCTGGTCCCTCTCGTATACATTCATGTAGGATAGAATTGGTTTGGTCTTCCAATGGTTGTTTTATGTCTCTTGTTCGAAGTGTATTCAGTGCTTCTGCAAATGGAATGTCTTGACGTTGTCTCATAATCTCTGTTAATTCCACAACTTTGAAAAGGTCTACCCAATAATCAAATGGATAAAGAGCAGTGTCCTTATAAAGACGTTCATCTTTGCGCTGTTTCACTGGGGGAAGCTGATAAAAATCTCCCACGGCAATTACTGACACTCCACCGAAAGGTTCTTTGCATTTCTTAATCTGTACTAGTCTTTCATGAATATAGTATAATAATCTTTTATACACCATTGAAATTTCATCAATAACCAGAATTTGTAGATCTGCAAGTTGAACTCTCATTTCACTTAGACTCTGTTCTCTTAATGGTTCATATGGCAATGGCATATATTTTGGCAGTGAAAACAAATGGTGAAGAGTATTTCCTCCGATGTTAAATGCAGCTGTTCCTGTGAAAGCTGAAAGAAGTACTGAAATACTATGGGGGGTTGTCAAATTTCTTCCAAGTAAACGTGATGCTTCATAATGTATGGCTTTAATAAGATGACTCTTTCCTGTTCCTGCTCCACCAGTTATGAATATGTGCAGTGGCTCAAGTTTTTCGCCGAAGGTTTTTTTCAAACACCATTCTCGCACCAAATAAAATACTTTCATTTGAATCTCATTCAAATTTTGTAGAACATGAATAATCTCGTCTCTTAACTGTGCATTCTGTTGAACCTTGTATAGAACGTCAGAATTATTTTGAGGCTGCATGTCTGGGAGTTCTTCGGTAGAATTCAAATCCAGGTTAACATTTCTTTCTGCAGAGCATTCATGTCTTATAACTTCTGTCTCTGGACATAGATTTGCCCAAGCATCTTCTGGCTCCCCGATTTGTTCAAAGTGGTCCTGTGCATCCTGTATTACATCTTCATTTTGGGCATACCTTGCTCTGTTTGTGTCTACTATTGATTTGACTGGTTGCAATCTGAGCTTTCCAGAGACTCGTACGTGTCCATTGTCGTAAAATGTCTCATATTGATCAAAACCTGGTGGTTTCAGTTGGTTAATTCCCCAGTATGGCAAGAAAAGTTGTAATAGACACTGGTAATACTTCTCCGGCATTTTCTTTGAATCGAATCTTGGGTATCTTATTATTGCAGGCTTAGTACGTGTTCTCTTTTGAATGAACCCTTTTGAATTTTGCAATTCAAATACATTCTCATTTTTCGTCTTTGGGACCTGTGATTTTGCAAGTACTCTGAATTCTGAGCAAAATTCTGCAAGACACATGTTTTGAAACAAAGGTCCATTTGGCCGACTTTCATACCTGTCTACGATGTTCGTCATCCATATGTCTTCATCATCGCTTTCCTGATCATTCTCATTATCATTTCTTGTGCGTGTCTTCTTTATTTGAGACAAAGGTTTTGTGAGCCTGGTTGGGTTGTCGCCTACCGGTATAAAAACAACCTTTCTCGAGCATTCCTTCATATTCAGGTTACATACACGATACACAGCTTCTTGTGCGCTCACTTCTCTATGATTCAGATACGCAGAGCCAATTTTCTTTAAGGTTGTACGGGCACTTTCATTACCCTCTTCTGCCTCTATTTTTGTTTGTTTTAACACCATTCCCATCTCTCTTTCGGACTTTGATATGTAGGATATTATGTAGACAATACAACTAAACGGATCCAAGACAAACTGAATATCCATATTTGCATCCCAACATTTCAAAAGGCACGGATTATATTGATTAGTCCATAGTTCAGATGGGTTTCTTTTTAGAACAACTGAAGTTTTCTTTGCTAATCTTTTGTGTGCTTCTATGTACTGAGACTCTGTCAAGCCTAACTTTTCGAAAACTTGTTCTGTGTTTTCCAATCCATTTGTTTCATCTTGCACTTCATTCCAAACTTGTAAAAGGATATCTTTAGCCCTCAAGTGTTCCTCTTTTAAATGAGTTGCATCCTCATTGTCTTCGATGCTGTCTTCCTCATATGGAGAGTTGATAAAAGTACTTGCAGAGGGTGGTCTAGGAAAATTGAACCTACATTCTGTGCCTTTTTTTCTACAGGACTTTGAATGTTTTTTGCTGTGTTGTTGTACGGCTAAAACTGTGTCTTTGAGCTCCAAATCTTCATAGTCAGATGGTATTGCACAACTCACATATTTGTCAATAAAATTGCACACTTCTTCCTCTCCGTTTTCATCCAGTTTTGGTGCATTTTCCACCCAATATAAGCAATGCATATGGGGTGATCCCCTTTGTTGGAATTCGACTCTCTGAAAAAAATCCGAAACTTTTCCAATGGGTTGTGATGGTGAAAATATCACTTCTGTTTGAAAAACATGAAATCTATGCTCAAACATTCTAGCAACTGTGACAGGATTACTTCTAAGCACCTCATTTTTTTCACCCCAGTCCATCTTACTAGGATCTCTGCTATCATTTTGCTGTCTTAGTATTGTTGCAATTGCATCATTCCATCTATGTTCTGCAGCGGAGAATGAGCAAAACCACGTAGGAATTCCTAACTGACGAAGCATAGCAAACAGATCTTTCTGTGCGGCTGACCAATATGCTGGCGTTCCACGTATGGGTTGCATGAATCGTAAAGCCTCGTCATTTTTCATTAACGTTGATAAAATTTCGGGATTCTGTACCATATTTGCAGTCATTTTCTGCTCACCTTCTAGTCTTCTGACCGATTTTCTAATAGATATTTGTGTCTTTTCTATAACTTGATTCAAGTCGGACATAAACTGACTGAAGAAAATATAGCTACTGTCCTTTGCAAATCTGTCATCAGTATTCATGAGGCGATTATTAAAGTATCTTGAGAGCGTAATTCTTGTTTCCCTCTCGTCATTCCATGAGAATTTTCCAGTCGGAAAGAGGTACGGAAATGTTTTTGCCTCATTGCCTGGTTCTTGTAACATCCTTATAGGATTATTTCCTTCACCTGGAGCAATATCATAAATATCATCAAAATAATGATCAAGAACCTCCTGAGCAATATCAACCGGCTGTAAACAAGTATCTGTCGCAATCTGCTGTTGATCAGCATCATTTGATAATTGTTCTTCATTTTCAGTTGTTGTTTGGCATTTGTCCAAAGTTTCATTCCAGTTTGTATCTATTGTTATATCTTCATACCAGTGATTGCTTCCTTTCAAATACTGCAAAGCTTCAAATATATGTTTGGGATTCACGAACTGGTATTCAATATATCCTTTGTAACTCAGTTTCCTCTTAAGTTTAACTCTTAGTAACATGTCTTCTTCTGGTTTCATTGGTAAACTTGTTACTTTCTTGAGATCTGATGGAACACATACAACTGGTCCATGAATGTTTTGTTGTCCACCGTGTGGAAGGGCCATGATTTTCATAAACGGAATGTGTATCGCGATCAAGTGTTTTTCAAGACTATTCAATTCTTGAAATTGCTTTGGAATATGTTCTAAGGTCATTTTATTTGCTGCTGATTCTGCTGGAATATTTCCATTCAAAATTTTCCTATGACATGTAAAACAAATCCATAACTTGGATTTTATGCAATTTTCTGGACATGTTTCCATACATTGGTGGCAATACTTTTCTTGAATACAAATCTCTGCAACATTTGCTGTCTGTTCATTGCCAGTATATGATTTTCGTTCACACTTTTGTACCTGATTTTTAAATAAGAGCCGATCACAACAACAGCATGAATAGTCTATGCCCTGCAAAGCCTTCTCTCTAAATATTTTAACTGTCTCTTCCTCATTCTCAAGTCTTGTTCGTTGAACAGTTCTCTGATTTTTTATTCTTTCCTTTATTCGTGCTTTTTTCGTTGGACTGCAATCGTACTGATTTTTACTGTACGTTTTCCTTTTTGACCTGAATGAATCATCAGATTCATATTTTTTTGCCGCTGCATCAAGTTTTGTTTTTCTGAAGTTTTCATCCTCTCTGTATCTCTTTGTGCTAGCAGCATTGACTTTCATCCTGTGTACTTCATCCATTCTGTACTTTAATTTGCTTTTTGCTTTTACATGTTCTCTGTGTTCTGCATCTAATTCATATTTCTGAATACTTCTCTTCTTCACTTCATCTATATGCTGTTCATCAGTTGCATACCTGTCAATGTTTCTCTTTTTTATTCCTTCCCTAAACTCTTCATCAAGTTTATATCTATCGATACTTCTCTTTTTCACATTTTGTCTATGAACATTATCTGTCGCATACTTTTCAATGCTTCTCTTTTTCACCTCTTGTCTATGCTCGATGTCTTTCGCATACTTCTCAATACTTCTTTTTTTGAAAGCTTTGTTTTGATCTTGGTCTGTTGAATATTTTTCAATGATTCTTTCCTTTACTTTCTGTTTATGTTCTGGGTCAGTTGCATATTTATTCATGCTCTCTTTTCTGCTCCTTTCTTTTGTTTTCGTCTTGTACTCAATATCATAATTATACCTTTGTTTGCTAACAGTTTTAACATTGGCTTTGAATTCTTCATCACTCAAATATCTAACAAAAGCTGCTTTCAGTTTCTTATCTCTATAAAGTACATCATCCTTGTACTTTTTCCTTAAAGATAATTTCCTTTTCTCAGCATCGCTGTGTTTCTGTTTAGTACCTGACAAAGACTGCCTAGTGTTTCTCATTTGTATTCGGTTTCTGCATCGCCTAAAATATTCATGAGGAATTCTAGGATTTGGCATTTGTGTCAAGTCCGATTCTTCTTCATTCACTGAAAGAACGACATTGTAATGGTTTTGTAGTCGATGATTTAAATAAATCGCCCCAGTTCTTTTTTGCGCAGATGGTTCTACAACACTGACAGCAAATTTGATCCAACATCCTCCGGAGAATGTGTATATATCAGTGTTCAGTAAGTGAGCTGTAGCAAATATTTCGATTTCCGTAGCCCATGTTCCTTCTTGTGACATTTGAGTAGACGAGATGTGACTTTCAACAGAATGTTCATTATTCAACAATGGATGAAACAATTTCGTATTTTCCATCATGTGCTTACAGACAGCATTGCGCACAATATTATGAAAATCTTCTGAGTTTGTAAGGCTGAATGAAACAGCTCTGAAAAAACAGTTTCCATCTCCGATAATTTCTTTTTCTGTTCTTGGAGTTGCCAAATTTGTTTTAGGACAATGCGTGTCATCAAAATTGCCAATGCAGATGCAAGGAACGTTCACTATCTGGCATAGCTCTTTCCTCAAGTTTGTATTCAAAGGGGAAAAACTAAACTGAAAATGCTCTTGATTAATGAATATAACATCATCATTCTGATGATTTGTTTCAACATTTTTTTCTTCTGTTGACTTTTTATATAGTACACCATCATCTCTTTCCATTTTCAGCAAGTGACTGGAATTTTCAATACAATTCATTGTGCAGGTCACACCAGTCAAATTGCATTCAATGCTGTTTGAATATCCCATTGAAAGAACAAGATTTTGAATGTGTGAATACACTTCAAAGAGATTATCAAATAAAACTCTTACACTCTTTCCAGACACACTTAACATTCCATTAAAAGATCTTGAATGAGAGTCAAAAACAAAGAAACCACTTTCTGTTTTTCCAATCAAAAAAGTGTTACCACCAAAGCAAACAAAACAGCCATCATTGTCTGCAAGGGAAACCTGAAATGCTTCATCTAGTGGTAATGCATTAAATTCTTCATAGTTCAGATTATCATCAGCCATAATGACACTTGCTAGTGATTCATTTGCATGGAATGTATATGATCGATTATAACATTCAAATAATTGTGGCAATTCTTCAACAAGCAGGTACCTGTCATTGATTGAGGAGCTTCTTTGCAGATACGTGTACAACTCATCGCCTGTTACTAAAATTCTGTCCATATCGATTGTTGTCCAATTAATAGCATTCTTTAATTTGTGATAAGCAAACCCTGCTAGACAATTAGCAACGCACTGTGTTCCAGCATTATCTTCAAACAACGGATCAGCTTGATGAAAAGAACCTTGAACTGAATAAGAGATGTTATTGTTACCTTGTTTAGATAATCTCTGCCAATACTGATGTGAATTTCTTCTCATTGTTTTTCCTTCAATATCTTTATCTGAAATATTTTTTTTCTCATTCATTTCATTCTCATTTCTCTGATTCTCATTGTTTTCATTGGTATTTCTATTAGAGTTCCTTTGAGTTTCCTTTTTGTTTACCGTCAAGTTGCCCTCATCTTTTGTTTTCCTGCTGGTCCCTCCATACATAGAGGTTTCCAGCTGCGCCTGACCTGTTGGTCCAGACACGTGCACGGTGTCCGGTCCAGGTGCCCTCGGTGGAGCACAAACCCTTTTTAGGGAGTCAGGGGACGGTGCCTTGTCCTGTTCATGGACAAACAGACTTCCCCGAGGAGATGGCAACCTCGGAGCAGGTGAATGCATTTTCACTCGAGGCGAGGCCTGCACCCTGGCCAGGGGTTTTTCCTCTTTAGGTGGAAACCCCATAGAACCAAGCCCCAGAAAATTACTGGGAGAAGCTGACACAGCTTCCTCCTCTGTCCCGCAAGGAACAGAGGAATCTGTCATAAGTTGGTCAACTGGGACATCGTTAGTCTCATCTTTTCTTCTCTGCTGCCTCTTTCTATCTCTGTCTTTCTCACGTTTGTGTCTATTGTCGACTGTTCTTTTTCTCTTTGGCATCTGAAAAATCAAATTTTATTGGATGTTTTTGTGTCTGGGATTTTTTTTTGGTGGTTTTTATTTTAACAAAAGGCACATTGTCCACATGGCTTATCTGAGCAACAATGGTTTCAACTGTGATCAAATCAGCATTACTATCAAATCAAAATATTTTGACAACTAATTACAGTAGATCTTGCTCACTGGGTTTTTCTAGAAATAAATTTTACGCACATCTCCATTCGGAACTTCTCAGATAGTTACGTTCATTAATACAGAACAAGGTTTAATCCATACAAGTTGTCAAATTTAAAGGGACTTGGACACGGTTGAAGATCAAAATTTTTTTTTTATTTTTTATGTAAAAAATGGTTTATTGGAGCATTTTAAATGATTGACCAAAATATTAAATGTTAAAGTCAAGTTACAAGCGAGATACAGAGGTAAGAATTGATAGTTATGTAAACAAAGCTCGAGTCTTATAGCTGTTTACAAAAGATGTAATGTAGAAAATTATCATTTCTTAGACAACATGACAAGTAAAAAACAATTTAAACTAATTCAAAATCTTCTCAAATACTATTATCAACAAAAGAACATTACATTTGACTAAAACTTACACTTATACAACACATATGTAAAAATGACAATATTCGAGTTTTGTTTACAAAACAAAGAATTTTGAACTCTGAATCTTGCTTATAACTTGATATTTGAGTTTCAAATTTTGACATAGCATTATAAACTTCTATATTTATCAGTATAAACATTGAAAATGGAAAAACAAAATTCAAAAGTTTTAGGTCAAATCGTGTCCAAGTCCCTTTAAGGGCAGCGACTGAACAAAAACTACTTTGATTTGTTTTATCTTTTTTTAAACATCAAGAAAAACCTTAAAAATCAATGTGTAAATGAAGATGAGATAGTTTAACCATTTCAAACTGGCAATAACGCAAACAAGTGAAAAGCTGTCAATGTGACAGCAAACCGGGTTTTCTTTCATTTGAACTGTATCCATAATCCATGTCAATCCCTGAATCGATAAACACTACCAACCGTATCCAGTGAAGTGGAGTACCCAATATGCAATATTTTGCCAAAAAATGACTAAGCTCAAAAGCTGGTATTTTTTTCATAAATTATCAGATATCAAAATCCTAGCAATATGCACACCTCTAATATATGTACAATTGATCTACAAAAGAACAACTTCCTATCTTTAAAACTGTAGGAGGGGTTATTCGTACAATGAGGGTACCCTGTATGCAATATTTTGCTAAAGAATGACTAAGTTCAAAAGCTGGTATTTTTTCGATACATTATCAGAATTCAAAATCCTAGCAATACGCACACCTCTTATATATGTACAATTGATCTGCAAAAGAACAACTTCCTATCTTAAAAACTGTTGGAGGAGTTATCCGTACAATGAGGGTACCCTATATGAAATATTTTGCCAAAAAATGACTAAGTTCAAAAGCTGGTATTTTTTTCGATAAATAATCAGAAATCAAAATCCTAGCAATATGCACACCTCTGATATATGTACAATTGATCTGCAAAAGAACAACTTCCTATCTTGAAAACTGTTGGAGGAGTTATCCGTACAATGAGGGTACCCTTTTGGCAGCCGCCCGCCCGCCCGCCATTTTCACCATTTTAATAAACAGATTTTTCCGTTGGAAAACCCGGTTAAAAAATTGATACAATATCATATCATATTTTACAATATAACATGATATTTATTGTATTGCATTAAACAAATAGTGCATCATATTATACAATACTTAATCATAGGAAACATGTTATATCATTTAACAACAAACACATCTATCTATCAAGCAGGTTTGAGTGAGGTAGGGAGATTTTTTTAGCATCTTTGATAATAGAAATCAGGGTCTGCATCTGAAGATACCTCTGCGATTCATTCATATTATAGTTTATTCAACTATGCAAGCTATCATCTATAAAACACGTCGCCAGTTCCAAACTAGAGGTACTGTGAGCAAGCTCACAATTGATATCCCCCACTTAGATAAAAATCATAATGCGTGTATTTTTGCAATTATAGAAAATATTGTATGAATCTATTTCACCGTCTAGACACGAATTTTGCACTTTTTCTGCCAGTGACCTTGACCTTGCCCAAATGACCTTGGGTCAGGTCATGACACACCCTTTGGTCATAAGCAATATTTGTGTGAAGTTAGAACATTCAATGTTTCTCCATAAGAAAGATAATGACCAGACACGAATTTTGCACTATTTTTCCCAACGACCTTGACCTTGCCCTAATTACCTTGGATCAAGGTCATGACACACCCTTAGGACATAAGCAATCTTTGTGTGAATTAAGAAATTCCAATGTTTCTCCATAAGAAAGATATGGACTGGACACAAATTTTGCACTTTTTCTGCCAGTGACCTTGACCTTGCCCGAATGACCTTGGGTGAAGGTCATGACACACCCTTAGGTCATAAGCATTCTTTGTGTGAAGTAAAAACTTCCAATAATTCTCCATAAGAAAGATATGGACCAGACACACATTTTTGTATTTTTTCTGCCAGTGACCTTGACCGAATGACCTTAGGTCAAGATCATGACACACCCTTATGTCATAAGCAATCTTTGTGTGAAGTAAGAACTTCCAATGTTTCTCCATATGAAAGATATGGACCAGACACGAATCTTGTATTTTCCTGCCAGTGACCTTGACCTTGCCCGAATGGCCTTGGGTCAAGGTCATGACACACCCTTAGGTCATAAGCAATCTTTGTGTGAAGTAAGAACTTCCAATATTTCTCCATAAGAAAGATATGGACCGGACATGATTCCACAGACAGACGGACAGACGGACAAGGTGATTCCTATATATCCCCCCAAACTTCGTGTGGGGGGTATAAAAACTAAACCTCATCCAGCATCCGAAACCAATGGCTTAGATCAGCATTCAAGCTCAGTATCATAAGACCCTTCATCCATGCAAGTTTGGTAAAGAAAGGAGCAGTAATAACTAAGATACCATTATCAGAGGGCACCTGTTTCAAAAAGTTTAACCAGCTATTAAAACCTTAACCTCTTCCAGCATCTGAAACCTATGGCTAAGATTCAGTATCCATGCCTGTCATGTGCATCAGTATCATAAGACACACCATCCATTCAAGTTTGGTGAAGTTAGGACAAGTAGTATCTAAGATATATGTTTTAGCATCTTTGATAATGGAGATCATGCTCTGCATCTGAAGCTACCTCTGCGATTCATTCATATTATAGTTTAATCAACTATGCAAGTTTGAAATAATACTACTATCTATTAAACATGTGACCTGTTCCAACATATTTAACCTTATCCAGCATCCAAAAACTATGGCTCAGATTCAGCATTCAAGCCTGTCAGGTACATCAGCATCATAAGACCCTTCATCCATGCAAGTTTGGTGAAGTTAGGACAAGTAATAACTAAAATATAATCATCAGAGGACACCTGCTCCAAAAATGTTTAACCAGCTCTAAAAACCTTTACCTCCTCCAGCATCTGATATCTATGGCTAAGATTTAGCATTCAAGCCTGTCTGGGTCATCAGTATCATAAGATGCACCATCCATGCAAGTTTGGTGAAGTTAAAACCAGTAGTAGCTAAGATATAATCATCAGAGGGCACCCGCAACAAAAACTTTAAACAGCTATTAAAATGTTAACCTCCTCCAGTATCCGAAACCTATAGCTCAGATTAAGCATTTAAGCTGTGTGGTGCATCAGTAACATAAGACACACCATCCAAGCAAGTTTGGTGAAGTTAGGATCAGCAGTTACTTTGATATTGCTATCAAAGGACACCTGCAACAAAAACTTTAACCGCTCAAAAAACCTTAACCTCCTCCAGAATCTGAAATTTAGGACCCAGATTCAGCATCCAAGTCTTTCGAGTCCATAAGTAGGTCCAGATGCAAGTTTGGTGAAGATGGGACAAGTAATAACTTAGATACAGGACCTGCAACAAAAACTTTAACCAGGTCCGGATGCCGATGCCGAGGGTATAGCATAAGCTCCCCTTGACTTCGTCTCGTTGAGCTAAAAAGGAGCTGTCTCAAAAAAATTGTAAGTAAATACCTCTCTTAGAGTCTTAGTTTTGAACAACAGTGTACAACAGTGTACAATATATAGGGTAAGGAAAATGTAAACTGTCATAAAATCTGGACTTATCTTAATAAATTGCAGGTGCAAATATTCAGATGGTGTTTAACATATGTGAAAATTTTCAGACTATTCTATGCAAAAGTAACAAAATCAATAAGGGGTACAAAATTGTGTCTACAGACAGATGAACAGACAAGGTGATTCCAATATACCTCCCTTAACTTTGTTTGCGGGGGTATAATTACTGTTTATTATCATGTATCATAATATTGTGCTGAAAATTCTTGAACTAAATATATTCCATTTATCTAAAATTTCTAATTTTCATCAATTTAAAACTGCTATTCATAGGCTACTATCTGTTTATGTGGTGCATCATAAAGGCAGATGACACAATAGTAAGCTGCTCAGAAAGATTGGCCACTTGCTTTTTTTAGTGTGTACAATTTTTTAAAACTGATCACTGTTGTTATTTTGTTTGATATTGGTAGTGATTATTAAAATAGAGAACGCTTGAATTTGCAATTGATGCGTTCAGTATTTTAAAGGATTTCAAGTGAGCTAAAAACTGTTCATATCAAAGAATTAAACCTACATCAAAGTTTGAACCCCTGGTGAGGCCCAAGAATTGTCCAGGGGCCAAGGTCTATAAGCAATTTTAAAGAATGAACAATAAGTAAATATGCTTGCATTAAAGTAAAACCATAAATCATAACATTTGAGTTTTTGTAAATAATTTCAGTAAAATGGGCCCCCCAATGGGACCCTACCCTTCTCCTGAAGATTGTGATTTGAAATTTTACTATCTAAGGTTGTCTTTGCTAAAATGATATCTTTCCTTTGCAAATGATTTTTAGAACATGAGCCCCCATTACAGCCTGATCTACCTTTAATGATCATGACTTGAACAAACTACAAATGATTCTAACTGAATATGCTTCCATACAAGTTTCAGCATTCCTGGGCACTCAGTTTTTAAGAAGATGACATTTAAAGATTTCTCTTAATATTCCTATGTAAAAATTGGATCCCCCATTGTGGCCTTACCCTAACCTGGGGGAATAATATTTGAACAAAATTGAATCTAATCTACCTGAGGACTTTCCGCTTTTTGATCAAACAGTTTTTGAGAAGATATTTATTTTAAGCCGGTATATTCCTATGTCATAATTTGACTCTCATTGTGGCTCCATCCTACCCCTGGGGGTCTTAACATGAACAAGATTTAATCTTTTCTATCTGAGGATATTTCTAAAAAAGTGGCAGTTTTTTTCTGATCAAATAAATTACTCCTAGTATATATTCCTATGTAAAATTGACCCCCCCCCCCCCCCCATTCATTTTGGATCCACCTTAGCCCCAGCGATCAACACTTAGTTTTTGAAAGATTATTCTATATATTTCTAAGCAATAACTAACTTGACCTCCATGGTGGGTTCATTTGACCCCCCCCCCCCCCCCCCACCTAAGCATGCTTCCACACAAGTTTCAGCATTTTTGGTGAAATGGTTTTTGAGAAGATTTGTGGAAAATACCAAAAGATTTTCAATCCCAAACTTTTTAAGGCAAACTTATATACACATTTAACAACAGTATATTACTTCTCAGCAAATTTCATGATGAGATAATATCGTAAGATAATCACCAAAATTCTAAATAGAAAACAGCGCAAATCTTTCAGATTAAAACAGAATTAGAATTTTCAGGGCATATGCAGGATTACAGATTGTGTTCTAAATACATTTACTTACAAAGTGTCACTATTAAAATTCCATGAAATGGTTAGATGGATTAAGAGGAATTTAACTTACAAAATATTCATAACTACCAGTAAATTCAAAATAATATGAATAAAATTATTAGCTCAAAAGAACCACAATTACTAGGTAAACAATTAAATCAAAATTTCCTGGAACTAATAACCACATCTTCACACTGTATCCTATAAACATTCACTAAATTTTGTGGTACTGTCAAGAAGTACCTGCTCTTTTAAACTGTTCATTATTTAATGCAACATACAGCCAACAATCTTAATTAATTTAACAAGGGCACAGCCAAGTGGAGCATCCCGTCGCGAAATAAAATATCATGGGGGGGGGGGTGCATTATTTAGTATATACAAGAAATTGAATAGTCAAAATATCTATATTCTCAAAACCTCTGTGACTTAAGATATTTCTTTTTTCCCATCCCCATGCACTATCTGGGGGGTGGGGGTGGGGGTGGTGTTTACATTTACATGATTTTACAATATCCTATTATCACTAGAGAAAACAGAATCTAGAACACACCATAAATGTTCTTAAATATTCAGTGAGGTAAGTTACGCAATTTTATAATAATTATTAAACGTAGCTAAAGATCTAGCGATTTGTAGTCTGCCCTTTGGAAAAATTCGAGCCAACATATCGTAATTTCAACCCGAATGTTTTTAATAGAGTAACGTATATACAGCAATTAACATGAAATGAATTCCGGGTTAATAATGTGGATACTCGTCAGAGTCTTTTTCTGGGTTGAAAACCTGTTGTTCTCACAGTAATTCGAAAAATTTTGCTTGAAATTCGTCTAGGACAGCTGCTTCTTTTTATTACATGTAAATTTGGATGAACTTAAATCTCTTGCTCGCTTCAGTTTTACACTTTGAACATCCTTCTACCTCCCAATTTCTAAAAAAAAGTTTGCTTCTTACCTATAAACTGTTAAAATGTCTAAATCCAACAAAAAATCAAGTTGTTGATTTTAAATGTTTACTTTTGTGAACAGGAAATGTCTATTGTTAAGTCGTACAGAAAATGTCTTTTTTAAGTGTTGCAATTAAGGTGGCTCTATACAACTACAGTTTATTCCAATTTTTAATAGAAGACAACAACACATATTTTTATCAAATATCAAAATGATAATAGGGATATACTATACATATTTTAAAAGAGTTTTTTAATGTTTTTTCGTGTTTTTGTAAAATAATGTTTTAAAATTTAACTGTTAACAAATTGAGAAATTTTTTTTAGTCATATGATGGATATTTCCTTCGCAAACCTAAAAAAATATAACACTTCTTAACATTAAAAAATGTTACAGGTACTATTGCAATTTTTTTAGTATTTCCACAAAACATGATTTTTCATATTTTCTTACTCTGTTGACAAATCATCTGAAAAAGCTGCTTGATATTATAAGAAAATGTATTTAAATAAATGTAAAATAAAAAAATTGAATGAAAATCATTGCAAATAAACACAAAAAATATCTTAAATCTTATTTGGTATGAAAGTTCCTCAGATAAAAGTTATCATTCCTAAGTCCCAAGGCCCAAACACCTTGGAGACTTTTCATTTCTGAGTTGAAGAAAATCTTAATTTCTAAATATCATGTTAGAATGATAAATACATACATAATTTATTATAGGCCTATAAAAGTGAATATATATTCGCTTTAATGCAAAACTAAGTCAAATTGATATGGGGGAAAATTAGCTAATAGGATTTATGTATCCCAACCTGAAAGAAATTCAAAGCCCCTCTACCATCCCCTTAAGGTGGTAAGGAACATCTGTCGATAAATAATGTGGATTAAAGAATACTATGATTAAAATACTTTCACCGAATTTAGAATTTTCTTTCACAGTATTCAACCAAAAAATATGTTTTAGAAAATTTTGTATAGTTAAAAATGTTACTGTCCACAACGAGATTCGAACTCCTGACCTACAGGCTTGTAGTGAATCCACTAATCCACTGTGCTACACTGTAAGATGTCCATGATGGGAAAGAAACTATTTAAAATATTATACTTGATTTTATTCTTTATTTCGATAAATAATACGACACAGCATGAAGGTGTCACATACCACAATACTTGTAAGTAATATATTTTTCAATTACCAAATTAAATCTACTACTATTCATTTAAAACAATTTTTTCAAAAGAGCGGTCTCCACACAATTCCCCTAAGGAACATCTGTCGATATCAATGTGGATTAAAGTACATTATAATTGAAATCCTTTCACCAGTTTAGAATTTTCTTTCATAATATTTAACCAAAAAATATGTCTTAGAAAATTTTGGAAAGGTAACATTTTTCAAAATCCCCAGCGGATTCGAACTCATGACTAAGTCTTACAGGTCTGTGGTGAACCCTCTATGCCACTCTGCTACGCTTTAAGATGACAATATTGGGAAAAGATATTTATGAAATTATACTTGATTCAATTGATTTATTTTGATAAATAATATGACACATGATGGTGTCCCATATCACCTTACATGTAAATAATGAATTTTCCAATTATCAAATTAAATCTATTTTACAATTTTTTTTTCAAAAGAGTGGTCCCTAAAATAATCAGTTTAAATCAGCCAATACCGGAATTGCATGCTTCCAGGTGTACTTTTTTGCGTACTGCGTTATCAAAAACTGGTGTATAGAGCCACCTTAAAGATATTTTAATAGATTTTAATAAATATTTAACAGCATTACTTGAAAATGAACAGGATTTGTCCTTTTACCATGCTTAAAAAGTGTAGGAAGTTTGATAAACATGCATGCCAGGGTTTTCTTTGAATTTTGCTTAAAAGGCTGAAATGGCCACACATAGGCCTCCATACACACACATGCACAGCAGCGATGCTATATCCCCTTCTCAAGAAGTTGTGCGAGGGAATTAGAAAGCAAAGAATGTCAAATAAATAATTGAATTGAAATTTCCTAATACTCAGTATCAAAATGCACATTTTAATATAGTGTCCTAATATGATACATACAAAATTTTGCTGAAATCTAATCAACACTAAATGGAGAGTTTGGCTTAAAAACTGTTCATTTCTATATTCAATATATGACAGATTTTCTATGTTAAAAAAGGACCAAAATTCAGAGAAAAATTATAAAAATAACTACAAAATTTACTTATTTCCATGCAACAGTTTAGGTGAAGTTGCATTTACTCAAAATAAAAAAAAGACACAAAAAAAAGAATGACAGCTTTAAAACATTATACCCCATGCAAATTTGTTACATCCCTATGTTACATGCATGATAAGGATTAATTGATTTTGATTAAGCTATGCCTGCAACTTTTACATATTGTGAAAGATTTCTCTCCTTTTTTTTATACAGAACACATTTTGGTTGCATAAATCCTAAAATTTATAAAACTACAATCAGTCTGATAGATGTAAAGCACACGGTCAAATAAAGAGTTATGATGCAACCTTCAAATATTAAATCTTACTTGTAAAATATTACTGAAACAGATAAAATGCTCATGGGATGGATTATCAAAACTGGATACATTGTATTAAGCTATATCTAGAATACTTATCTACACCCAACTTATCATTCAATTTCATTAACACATCATGAGAAATTTAGATTAGTGAAGTGTGAAGGTATTAATCATTATAAAAAATAAATTACCAGTAGGTAGAATAAATCCATTGTCAAAAAATTAAAATCTTGAAGATTGATACTTTTGATAATGTAAAATTAATTTTAATTAATAGTAATCTTATCAACTCAATGAATTTCAATAAAATGTTATTCAAATTATAGTACAATTAAAAAAGTATACTGTGGAATCATTAAATTTCGTGGGGGGCCAATTTTCGTGGATTGCTTAAATTTTACAGGTCCATGGGGACGTAATTTTGTGTATTCTCTTAATAAACATACAAAGAAAATATAACTTTATTACCCTAATTTATTAATTCGTGGAGGATGTTAATTCGTGGTTGAGAGGTACCCACGAATTCCACGAAAATTGAGCCACCACGAAATCTAATGATTCCACAGTAATATCTCAATATTTAAAACATGATTTTGTGACAAATATTTTGCAGAGCTGGTAAAGATATGCATTTCTTTCTTATGTCATGACTGTCTTTTAAATACTTAATAAATAAATCATTTCAATGAAATATGTTTGAGATAGAAAAAATTCTCTTTTTGTATGATATCCTAGCTGGCAATTGAATCTCATGAATTTGGTGTATGTCATTTTCTGACATAATAATTTTACAGTGTAGTGTAATCAATCTATTTGAAATGAATTAAAACTGTTCATGAACATCAACTAGACAAATCCTAGGCTTGCCTATCACCATGCATCTACCTCATGATAGGTATCACGATATAGTTACATTATACACTTATCTATTAGATACATTGATATCTTTTGTTTCCCACCTCTATAAAGCAAATATGTCAGCTATTTACAAAATCAATCAACAAACTGTAAAAAAAAACAAGAGATGTTTGTCAAACACTTGTGCACCCCTCCCTTGGAAACATCTGCAGCGAAAAACAACCAAAACTGCA
The DNA here is from genome assembly GCF_963853765.1 of Magallana gigas. Classification (NCBI taxonomy): domain Eukaryota; kingdom Metazoa; phylum Mollusca; class Bivalvia; order Ostreida; family Ostreidae; genus Magallana; species Magallana gigas. The sequence continues at coordinate 54,057,041 of NC_088853.1, forward strand.
AATAATTGAAACCTCTGCAAAGGAAATGAACAGAAACTGCAAATAACTGCAACTTCTCTAAGTCCAAGACATATAACTCTATCAAATAATGCTTCATTTTACCCAAAATTAAATTTGACCTAGGCTAGATATTATAAAGAATAATCTGTAAACCAAATTTCATTTCAGTAAGTACAACCTCCGCCAAGGAATTCAACAGAAACTGCAAATAATTGAAATTTTTCAATGCCAAGGGGCATAACTCTGTTGAAAATTACTCAATTATACCTTCAGTACAACTTGATCTAGATATTATAATAAAATACCTGTATACCAAATACCATTTCAATATGTACATCCTCTGCCAAGAAATTTAATGGAAACTGCAAATAATTGGAATTTTCCTATGTTCAAGGAGCATAATTCTATCGAAAATTGCTCGATCATACATTAGATCAAACTTGACCTAGATACTATTATGATCAAACTGTATACCAAATTTTATTTAATAAGTGCATCCTCTGCAAAGAAAATGAACGTAAACTGTTAGTGGATTGACCAACCGAGTGACAGACAGGAGAAAAGCAACATGCCCTTCCTTCTTCAAAAGGGGCATAATAAAATTCTTTAAAACCTACAAATTATTACCCACTTTATATTTAATTTATTAATGTCTTCATATAATGTATACCATGTAAATATTCTTCAAAGTCTATGGAAATTGAGTCATACAGCTGTGTATCATGCTATACCTGTATTGATATGATACGTGTATTGTGGGCCCTAACAATCAACACGATCGATGTGTCACATTATTGTTACAAGTCTTACAAATCCTTAATAATTCATTTTTATCCTTAATAGCGGTTTACACTTGCATTCTCTGCTAGATGTCATTAGATAAATAGAATAATAAAATCAGCCAAAGCCTCCTCCCATCCACTACCCTGCCTCTGTGGCTATGACTCTAAAAATTAATACAGAGATATAAACTCAATCTATATCTACTAAGTTTTCCTGATTGATTCTTTGATGAAAAGAAAAACTGCATTACAAGTAAATAATCAATTAAGATCCCAATGCTTTAACATATGACTGATGTACAAGAACTCTTGAGTTCAGGACCATGAGGCACCCATATATCACAGTTTTAGTATAGACTTACATGCTTATTCTATATTTAACTTTGTACTCAATTTGCCAACCAGATGCTAAAAAGAAGGAAATATTTAAAAAATGAGGGTATATAAATCACCAAAACAAACAATACTTAATATGGTAGCACTACTGGCGTGCGACCAGTTCTCGCCGAGTACCATTTCTCGCCAGTACATTGCGACGTCATTTTATCAACACATAAAATTATATACAAAAAATGACGTCACAATGTACTGGCGAGAAATGGTACTTGGCAAGAACTGGTCGCACGCCAGTATTAATTCTACCGATATACTAAATATCAACATACTTATAAATAAATCAATTATTAGCTTGGAATAAGTGCAATTAAGACTTGAAAAATGTGTATGAACGACCAATTGATTACTATTCAGGAGCCTGTGTCTACAGTACGAACCATCCACAGATCAAACATTTTCAATACAAGTAAATGTACTTTATATGTAGTTTATATTATGTTTGCATGTTTTAAATATTAACTAATATAACAGTAGACTGGTGGTAGAATTTGAACACAGGCAAATTACATGTATAATGTTTATGAAAATTACAAAATATCATAGGCATATGCTATTTCTAACTCTAAGGCATAAATATTTTTATCAATCAGTCGCTCATACACATGTTTTATCAATTAGTCGCTCAATAAGCAAAATATTAAAAAGTTTACCTCCTCTAGATATAAATACACAAGTGCGACACTTGTTATATCTGAAATTTGAAAATTACATAGGCCTATCTATTCATAATTAGAGGAGGTAGACTTTTTAATTACATCTCTATTTATATCTAGAGGAGGTACAACTTTTTATAGCTGGCTTATTGAGCGACTGATTGATTAATTCGGGTGCCTATGCTGTAAAGCAACCGTTTTCAATTGATACACTTTTTTAAAATAAACTTACGTTTGACACTGTAATGCACTGAACATATAATTGACTTCGTATGCAACTCTAATGTATGCAAATAAATCAATGCTAGCAGCTTATATTTCTTCCAAATATCTTGTTTACTGTCTAATATTTCACGATGTTCCCAAGCAATCTTGAATCTGCGTAGTTTCTCTAAACCGACGCCAACTTTTCTAAGTTTAGATCATGACATCATCTTTTTTAAATAACCCGTACGAAAAATGTAATCCATTGAATTAACCTGTACAATAGGATTTCGTTTCGTATAGCCCACTTCTTTTTATTATAGTTGTATATATAATATATACTAAAATAAACCAATCATTTATCATATAATCAATTATAGTTAATACCTGCAAACAAGTCTGTACAATAATATTTATACTAAACTTAACGACCCCTAAATATTTTAGAAAACGTAACGTTATAGATTTACACTGATAATAGTTTTTATTTTTCCATAAACTGTTAGCGATTCTCACATATATCTACAGGTAAGACAAATCGCCAACTTTAAAAAAATATATGAAAAGATGCTGTCTTGAGAGTCAATAAACTTGGCATCGTCCGAATAGTCAATAATTAAATCGACATTGTCCGCGATGCAGATTCGCTTGTAAACAAAATTAGAGTTATCGGACTTTGAATTGATTTTAATAATAGTTTGCATTTTAATGAAACATGTTGACGAGACCGACTGTAATAATTTCTACCCTAGATATTTTTACAAAATTTCTTGCGTAGATATTTTACTACCAGATAAATTATAAAAATATATTTGCCACCCCAATTTCCTATGGGGTCGTCTATAGAAAGTTCAAACATTTTCATTACACTATATATATATGGGACCCTGTCGGAATTTTTTTCCCCTTATGTCTTTTCTGTTTCCGTCCTAAAAAAGAATTGTGTCCCTTCTGTTTAAAATATATTCAAACTATTTTAAAAAGTCACAAACCCATGAAATAAAATGAATGTTAACCTCGTGCATGGTCCAGGGATAATAGAAAATTGGATGGATTTTTTTCTAAAAGAAATAGCATATTGTTGTATATATGTGGCTTTTAAAAAATAATTTTTAATGATTGTCATGTACTCGTATAGGTAAATAACGTTAAAATTAACATATATTTGCTTCTGTAACGTATCACAAAATATTTCACAGTAAAAAGTTATCATTAAAAGAATTGAGAGCCCTATCAGCCCCTTATTTAAAGGGCCAGCCCCTTTTTCTTGATTTCATAAGAATGTTCTTGTCAATTCAAACACATTTTGTTCAACAAGTGTTTACAAATTTTGTACCGTTCTCGAGATATCTTGAGAGGGACGTTTTAGGGGCCGACCCTGTAACTCCTTTAAGGGACTGCATAACAAAGAAATAATGGTTGCATATTGTTAAGCTCAATATTTTGAGCATCTTCTGTTCAATATTGCTTTTCAGAATTTCCCTTCATTATGAGATATTAAGGATCAAAGTTTTGGACTTCAGGCCCCTAAAAATCCCTAATTACGTGACATAGGATTAAATGATTGTCATGTATAGGTAAATAACGTTAGAATGAATATAATTGCTTCTATAACGTATCACAATATATTTCACAGTAAAAAGTTATCATTAAAAAACTTTAGAGCCCCCTCAGCCCTTTATTTGAATTCGAAGGGTCAGCCCGTTTTTTATGATTTCAAATGAAAGCTCTTGTCAATCCAAACACTTTTTGTTCAACAAGTGTTTACAAATTCTGTACCCTTCTCGAGATATCTGGAGAGGGTCGTTTTAGGGGCCAACCCTGTAACTCCTTTTAAGGACCGCATAACAAAGAAATTATGGTTGCATATTGCTAAGCTAAATATTTTGAGCATCTTTTGTTCAATATTGCTTTATAGAATTTTCCTTCATTATGAGATATTCAGGATCAAAGATTTGGACTTTTGGCCCCTTAAAATCTGTAATTACGTAACATAGGAGTAAATGGTTGCCATGTATAGGCGAATAACGTTAGAATGAACATAATTGATTCTATAACGTATCACAAAATATTTCACAGTAAAAATTTATAACAAAAAGACTTTAGAGCCCCCTCAGCCCCTTATTTCAAGGGTCAGCCCCTTTTTTGTGGTGTCGCATGAAAGCTCTTGACTTTATAAAGATTTTTTGTTCTACATGTTATAACAAAATACAGCCGAGGAAAGAGATATTGAAAAAAAACCACGAAAAATCACGACGCTTTTTTAACCGTAAATTTCGAGCTCGGGCGAGCTTCGGCGCTTTTGATCACAGGAAAATATATATACCACATGTCAGATCTACAACCTTTTGTCTACAATCCCTGAAAATTTTAACCCAATATCTTAAATCGTTTAGGAGTTTACCCCTGGACAAGCCGACCCTCTGAAAATCGTTAAATTGTAAATAACTCAAAACCGGAAGTGACGATATCATTAAAAAAAATTTCCAATAAGGTTCAGATCATTATCTATCAGACCTGAAAGTTTCGTGTAAATCGGTTGTGTAGTTTTTGAGAACTCCTGTACACAAAATTTGTAAGAAAAAAAAAGAAAAATAATAATAAGAAGAATAGGGAAAAAGAAACCGAACGAAAACAATAAGGTCTTCCGTTGGAAACGGAAGACCTTAATAATAATAGGGAAAAAGAAACCGAACGAAAACAATAAGGTCTTCCGTTGGAAAACGGAAGACCTTAATAATAGGGAAAAAGAAACAAAGCAAAAACAATAAGGTCTTCCGTTGGAAACGGAAGACCTTAACTAGACACGATCTCGTTGCGAGCAACGAGGAGGTCTTCCGTCCGATTTTCAGAAGAGAAAAAGAAATTGCCTTCTATCTTCATTAACGAAACATATCAGGAAATGCGGAGTGGGGTCTAAAGTGCAATGGATGAAGGATTATATACCCCTTTGGATCTTGAATTTGAAGGGGCAACCCCTTTTTCTTGATGTCAAAAGTAAGTTCATGCCATGTCCAACACATTTTGTTCAACAAGTGTTATATTATATAAAAACCGTTCTCGAGTTATCTGGAAAAGATCATTTTAGGGGCCGACCCTATTACTCCATTTAGGGACCGGTTAACAAAAAAACTTATTGTTTCATATTCTTAAGCACATTATTTTTAAGAATGACTTGTTTTGAAGATTGAAATTTCTTACTTCTGGTCCCTTAAAATCCATAATTACGTTACAAAGGAGTAAACAGTTGTCATTTGTAGGTTAATAATCAACTTGGTCATCAATTCGTGGTGTTCTAAGACATTAGGTATCCTCGGCATTTCCATGGCGATTTAGTGCATTTGGGAACGGCAAAAAGCGAATTTGGTGGTAAGAATACCATCCAAGCTTGTCACACCCTATGTACAACAGTGTGAGAGTACCCACATTCATCCATCGTTGAGGGGGTATTACGAATGGCTTCGTTCGTCTCAGCTTACCCCAATGTATGAATTTATGCAGGAGGTGGTATTTACTTTCTGTCTCTCCATCCATGTATTTAGAGCAGGTGTAAGGCGCAACAATGCTGATGTAATTAATTGTAGCAGAGCAAATTTTGGCCTCTATGTTTTGGTCTAAATATGCCTTTTTACATGGAAACATATATAAGGGATTCCTTGACTCGTATACAACGTCCGCCTGAAGTACTTGCGTTCATTGAGATAAATGAATCCTACAGCTTATCGGGTAGAATCACGTGTGATTTAGAAAAATTTGCATAAGCCCCGCACCTTATTCATGAGATTTTACGAGATATGGGTATTTCGGTAATTAACAAACATCTACCAAAATGAATATGATTAATTATTGGGTTTGAATGGTTCAAGAAAGGTGTACTGAAATAAAATCATAAACTATTCTTTATATCTCGCGAAAATCATAAAATTCCTAAGTCGTCTGATGACGTGTCGAGGCTGACTACGTCACATCGGCGCTTGCAGCTGTGATCAGAATAAACGTGGACTTCAGTGATATATCTCGGAATTTAACTCGTTTACAACCAGCGTGGACAGAAATCGGCATAGGATTCAGCTGAACAAGGTAGGAATTATCTGTACCTGCCCTAGATATTGTTTTATATTATTTATAATATTGTTGGATGGAACAAAAACGAAGTGAAATTCCTCGGCTTCGATTTTGTTTACTTGTTTACATTTGTTTTTCATGTAATATTGTGTTCAAACATCAGTTTGGTGACTCAGTCAGGCAAAGTAATTCGCTAGTTTTGATCATAGAGAGCGTTGAGGCTCATTGTAGCTTTTTACTGGTCTCATATCGCGATAATATTAGATCGCATTTCTTCCATGTTCAAAGTACACATTAAAAAGGCCATGGCCAAACACTGTATGTGCTAGCACTACAAAGATTACTATGAGGATCTGGAATGATTAACACAGACAAGATTGTAATGTTGTTTAAGTAAATCGAAATGTGTTATTTCATTCAGCCTGCCCTTCTTTTATGAAGATCTAATTAATTTTATTTAAGACAAAATTAAAGTGTGTTCATACTGAATTTCCACACATTTAAAAAAATAAACATTTGATTATGCCTGTTGTAATATCACTGAAATTGAAACCGCCATTAATATGCCCAATAATAGCGAGCGCAGCTCGCCGGCGCGCAGCGCCGGCGCGAAGCGAGCTCTACCGGCAAGGCGTGTGTGAATAGAAAATTCGGACTAGTTGCACATTCATTCAACGGATTTTTTTGGCGTCAGTAAATCGGACCAGTAATGCATCGTTTTAATCGTCCCAGTAGTTCCCTGTAATCATGGCAATTTTTATCACTTCACACTCTCACGAGAATCAGCAAGACAAAACAATAACGATGTAAGCGACATACAGTCAATGTTACCTCTAAAGTTCACCTCAGTACACTTTCAATCAAAAATAATCGTGTGACGTCACAAACGTTTACACATTGATCCGATATATTTTTTCGGAGTCAGTAAATTTTGACCCACAATTCATAGTACCAATGGTTTCCAACCTCACGTTCCAACATCACGTCCTCCCGAGAATCAGAGTAAAACCTTTGAAAAGCTTATAAGATGTGTAATTTTAAGAACATCATGCTTTTTAAGTAAATAAAACAGTATACTTCGCATACTTTTATTTCTCAGGGGAGTTTTAAGATCAATTCTCTGTAAAAACCAAAGTTTTACTATAGGGTCATGGCACGCATGATCTCAGATTTTCATGAAACTTTCTCAGGTGATTGATACTCATAAGGTTTGACATTATCCACCATCAAAATGATGCCCATGACCTTGGTTGCCATGGTAACCAATTTCATTCATTTAGGGCCAAATTACACAGTTTTTGAGTTGGAAAATAAGGTAAACTCAAAGTCACAGAATGGGCTTATTCATAAATTTTCAAGATATTTCACACATAATATACATAGTACAAATATAGATGTACATGATGCAAGAGAAAAAAAATCTCGATGTCCTTGTTTATTTTAAAGCTGGTGGCTCAAAGATGGCCAAAATTTCTAAATTTTGATATTTCAATTTTCACCCAGTATTTTTGAAAGTCTCTCAAAAATTGCAGGCAAAGAAAAAATAAATCAATTGCAAATTTTAAAACATCATATGTATATAAAATATTATTTATAAAAACTAGAGCGGGTATCTTTTTCGATTTTGTTTATTTTACTTCCAAAATTTCTTAATTTGACACCTTCCCAACCCCCTAAAAAATTTTAAAAAATATTTTTTAAACAATAAGTTGATCATAAAACTCCTTTAAAATACTTTTTCTGCTTAAATAAATAAAAAACTTATTAAATATTTTAAAATATTTAAAATTCAATGTATCAGGATAATTTAATTTGGCTTTATAAGAATTGTTTCTATATATTTTTTGCAAAGGGCAGATAACTCCAAGCAAGAAAGTCTATTAATTGAGTCTTAACAAATAATAATAGCATGAAATTCAGTTTTTAGATATTTTCCATCAATGAATTAGGTTAACTGCTTGAATAGATAACAATATTTATGATTTTAACCACTTTAAGAAGGCTTAAATTGATTTTTTTGTATGATAAAGGGCAGATAACTCCAAATATCAGCACAAGGGGAAAATGATATATCTTTTCAATGCACCTCCAGAAATAAAAATCAACACTTACTTAAAAACTAATAAATTAATTCTTCAAATTAATATTCAAAATATATTCCAAATCATGAAAATAAAATAAAAATACACAACAAAGTGACAATAAATTAATGTTGAATTGCTCAATATTTTAGCGAGTTCAGTTTGTTCATTATTTGTTCATCTAGCATTGTATGTCTGACTATCTTGTTGGTCTGGGTATTCACTGGATTGTTCTCATCATTTTCCTCAACACTCTGCAATGTTGAAAAAGTAAAATATGATATGTATGGATCATTCAATAAAATCATTTACAGGAACATGTAATATGTATTTCGCATAAAATACCACAACAGACATGTTCAAATGTGACTGAATTTTTTTTTTTTCAAATAAAAAGCAAAATCCTGATGTATTTATGTTTACATGTACAAAATTTCAAAAGTGAAAAAGAGGAAATGGCTTTTAATTATTATCTCATATTTTAAATTTATATTGATTAATGTTATTTTTACTTGGAATTTAGTCTATAGCTGCATGCACTAATACTAATAGCCGCAACTGAATTAGATAAAGCATAACAGGGCTTACCATTATAAACTAAAATATTAACCTGTTCTTCGGGCAATTTGCTTACTTGTGTAAATGCTATTATAAATTGTAATTTGTCATTGAAAAGTATGGAAACTATTATGAATGGCATATGAAATAAATGATAGAAATTGATAAGAGTATGGTTGGTCTCCACATTATTTACTGTCACAAAATATTTCATTAAAAATTATCCTTATTGTTGGTGTTATCAAATACAGTGTATCTCAGTACTGGGTCAGTATTAATATTTAAAATAAATTATCAAGGTTTAAAACATATCTTACTATTGTATATAATATCACTCAAGAGAAGAATATTCTACTCAATCTGTTGGTGTATTCTAGTGATATGACACTGACAAGTAGATTTAGTACATTTATTTCAGCAACTAAGCTACTACATGTATATATAGTTTGGATATAGGTTTTCAACCTTCACTGAAACATGTTTCTTTTCTCTTATACTAAAAGTTTGATCTGTTCCATTAAAGTGATAAAAAAAATATTTTATTTTTCATGACATTTTATCAGGTCTATCAATCATAATTGTTCGAGAAAAATGAATTGTAAACCAGACAAGTGTTTGTGTAGATTGACTTGTCCAAATAAAAAGATCAGCTGGACACAGCAACTGGACAAATGTAACTGTTGATCCCTGCATGATCGATAATATCACAGGATGAATGACCATCTTTAAGTCCTCCTTAAAGATAGCTTAAAGGTGTTTAAAGGTAGCTTAAAGACGATCTTTAAGCCACCTTTAAGCTACCTTTAAGCTATATGTATTGTTTAAAGGTTGCTTAAAGAAAGCGTAAAGATGGCTTAACGGCAGCTTAAAGACTATCTTTAAGCCACCTTTAAGGACAACTTATAGGTCCTTAATGTCCAAACTTCTTTAAGCCACCTTTAAGCCACCTTTAAGCTACCTTTAAGCCACCTTTAAGCCATTAAAAAAATTTTTATTCAATATTGTGCTTAATTTCCAACAAAATGTATTAACTTTATGAAAGAAAAGGTATTAAAACGGTTTTTGTTCTAGAAAGAAAAATGAAAAAAAAAACACCAAAAAAAACGGCCGCGGTGAGAGTTGAACCCGGGACCCTTAGTTTACTAGCATCACCACACATCCTCTGCACCACGGCAACTTACATATTTATAAGCGTTTTTATATCCTATATATCAGTGGATATTGAATCACTGTATTGAATGTGTTTACTTGAAAAGATTTTGACAAACCATTCAGTTTGTAACAATCAATTATATCTAATTTATAAATTACATGCATGCATGTATTTAGAATGAAATACGGAACTTGGTCTTCAGTGAACAAAAATATATTATACCTAAATGGAAACCGTTAGGTTCACTATAGTAGGCTTTCTTAGTTAATAAATTTAAACAGAGTAGATATACGTAATTCATCTAATTTATAGCTATAAAAATGTAAGAAAGAAAATGAAATCATTTCTTTTATTAAATGCATTGATACTATTAAGGTATTTGTTCAATTTCCCGCAATTTCCCGGTTTTCATGATCGCGGCGCCGTTCCAATATGTTTAAATATTTACATGTAATTGTATGTACATGATTTTTAAACTATCAATTCTATGACAAACAAAATTACCAATTACCGGTGACGTATTTACTGCATGTGGCAATTGCAAATGACTTGTACATACAATTGTATGATGTGCCAGGCCGGGTATATTTGACATATTTACCCTTATACATATATTTAAATAATCAACCCCTATTTATGATCACCGGTACATTAATTAATTAGCCTCAAGATTTTACTCTTACATACATGTATCGTTAATTTGTAGACGTAACATATTTGAAACCCAGAGCTAGGAAATAATACTTTGAAAATGAATTACAAATGTAAATTAACTTTTATTCACTAGACTTATCGTATACTCGTACATACTAAGATTCAACGCCTTTAGAAACCCTGACGTGCACCTGGGCACACGACACACCTGTTGTGTATATCTTGTATATTCTGTGTAAGTTCCTGGGGTTTTCTTAAGTTGGACAAACAATAGACTTTAATTAGATATACACAAACATGCACCTGGGCACACGACACAACTGTTGTGTATATCTTGTATATTCTGTGTTAGTTCCAGGGGTTTTCTTAAGTTGGACAAACAATAGACTCTAATTAGATATACACAAACGAACAAAACTATGTCTAGACAAACAAAGCAGTAATATCCTGCCCGATATAACAAAGGCAGTTGAGAGTCTTTTCATCTTTAACATGTATCTAGCAGATCTATAGTTAGAAATAATGAAAATTGAAAAAAAAAATACAAACCTTAAACCGATTAACAAATCAAATCATGCATTTTTGGTTCATTATCTTTATTTTGTTTAATAACCAGATGAACTGAGAGAGAGAGAGAGAGAGAGAGATTTCCACCGATTAATTTATAATAGGAAACAAACATACTTTAATTAGTTTTATGCACATATTAAGATACAGAGACTGCGCTCATCCCTACAATAATTTTGAAACCCCCAAAAAATTATAAAGAATTTTATAACGGCAATCTGTGTCCATCGGAGCGGTGCTGATGATAGTGATCTGTGTTTAATGGAGCGACGATTAAAACCGCCTGGAACCCCCCCCCCCCCTTCCTTGGAAATTATATTATCACTCGGATGACCCCCTCCCATCTCTATAAAAGAGCTTTTGCATTTAATATATGTTTTTATTGTTCAGCTTGATCAATATTGACTTAAAGGCCACTTAAAGACAGTGTAAAGGCAGTGTAAAGAGAGCGTATATGCCACTTAAAGATGCTTAAAGGTGGCTTAAAGAAGTTTGGACATTAAGGACCTATAAGCACTTGCTTAAAGGTAACTTAAAGGCGGCTTATAGGTTGTATAGCCTTTAAGCTCCTTTAAGTCACCTTTAAGCCACCTTTAAGGACTTGCTTAAAGATGGTTTTTCGCCCTGTGTATACTATCAGTTGATTTGAATATCTACATGTGACATCACTTTTTGATTAATTTTGTTTAATATCATCAACTCACATTTTCTGTTTTATGTCTCCCTTTTGACAGACTCTGTTGTGATGATAAGAGCCAAATTTATTTGTTTCTGCAGCATACACATAATCCTACAATTGTATTTTAATATATTCACAGCAAATTAATAACAAAAAGAATCATTTTAAACAAATTCCCAAATTACTTTTACCTTTACTTTGATTAATGCTGTTAACTTTACATGTATATTTATAATCTAAATTAAGTTGCCTGTTCCAAATTGTATTTCCATCACTGTTTGATTAATTATTACTAAAACCGATTTGGTTTGACTTTTCCGATCGCGTCGCGTTCAACTTTTTCAGCTACGTCATACATAAACAATACCCGCACCTTAACCACAGTTTTTTTATTGGTGGATACAGCTTACCGCCGATTGGCTGCTGGTTAACTAAGACTAAATTATGCACGGACAGAACAACAACATATCAGAGAATGAAAAATTCACATGGGTACTCGTGACTGTCGAAATTGGGCTATTTTTCGAAAGTGTACACTTGTGATAAAACAATACATACGGTACATAACATATATAGCTGTAGCTCTGTGTATAAATTTTGGGTTAAAAAATATAAAGCTACAGTGCATACAATACTTACATGTACAAAAAAACTTTACGGCAATTTGCCGCGTATAAAAATAACACTATTTTTTTAAATTATTTACATCATACCATACCACATTTTGTGCAAATAATTATCCATTTAAATAATTCTTCATTTAGTTTACTACTGTTAATAATTGTATCTTTACCCGCCCAAAACTTTCTCCTATTAAACAACCTTTAACCGTACTCGGAAAGCGGATCAAGAATTGTATTTTCCCGCGTTTCGGTAGTAATGGCGGGAAAATGTTGTATTTACGGAACGGTGCATTATTATGGAAGGGTCCATTAGTAGCCAATAGAATTGGAGAGTAGAACAGGTTTTAGACAGGTGTTATTCAGGTATTCACTTCTAGCCGCCGCGCGTCAGGAGTTAGACGCAATGGACGCCGAAAACGTGCAAAGACAGATAAACGAAACCGTGCGTTTTGCAAATAATGAAATGCTCAGCAATATATCAGAACTTTTAGATAATAGACTGGCAGACATGCAACGCAACATAAGTGAAAACCAGAAAGCTATTGCTGAAAAACAAGAAGCGCGCATGGAACAAGTTATTATAGAAGGATATAAATTCAAAAAACGTGGAAATGAAGAACAACACAAGCATAACGTCAAAGTCTTTGCAAAAATGCAAGAAGCAAACGAAAACCTGAAGGAGAATAAAGTTCAAAGTGCCCAAAGGAATATTGCAGAAGGTTTGGACATTATAAAGAATAGACAAAAGTTAATTAAGTTAGCAGATTCCTCTGAGGCCGGATGGAGGGCGGTGGACGAATACACAAAAAATCCAATTGCTTCGGATTCCGAGGACGAAAAGAAAATAAGCAAAGCGCAGACAAGGGCTGAAAGACAAGTCAAAGAGGCTAAAGCGAAGAAAAGGAAGGACTTCTGAGATTCAGCAAGGCCGTACCAGAAGCCTTCGTGGTCGCAGACATCAGCTGACAATACAACTTGGAAGTCGGGGCATTGTTATCGATGTAACAAGAGGGGCCACTGGAGGAAGGATTGTACGGAGAAACTAAATGGAGACAAGATAAGTACAATTGTTACTGAAGTAAATCATTTGATAAGTCAGATCAATAATGAAACGCCTATTGGCAATACAAACAAAAGTCAGTCATGCATTAAAAATACATGTATTTCACCTGTTGGTCGTTTAAGGGAAAATTTAGGTCACTGGCGTTCGATTGGAACAAACAGGTATGTGTTAGACGATATAAAATGCCATTGTTTACAACACCTGAGCCTATTGAGTTAAAAAATAACAGGTCTGCATTAATGAATCAAAGGTTTGTAGCTCAAGAAATAGAAAAACTGTTAAACAAAGGTTGTATAGAAGAGGTAAAAGATAAGCCAAGGGTGGTTAATCCCTTAACGGTGGCTGACGGAAAAGCAAAACAGAGGTTGGTATTAGACGCTAGACATGTCAATCCTCATTTGTTTAAACTGTTAAATACAAGCACAAGTATGAAAATGCAGAAGTGTCAAAAATGTATTTAAAGCAGGTGATTTAATTTTTTCATTTGATTTGAAAAGTGCGTATCACCACATTATGATGCATGAGTTAGACAAGGAGTATTTAGGTTTCAAATGGAATAACAAATATTATGTGTTTAAAGTTTTACCATTTGGTATTAGTACTGCTGGTTACATTTTTTCAAAGTTAATGAGAGAAATTGTAAAGTTCTGGAGGACAAAGGGTTATAAAATTGTCCTGTATCTAGATGATGGCATTGGAGGTGCTTCAACATTCCAAGAAGCAAAGGTGGAAAGTTCCGAAATTCAGGGAGATTTAGATAAGCTTTGTTTTTTGATAGCGGAGGACAAAAGTCACTGGGATCCAGTACAGGAGTTAGTCTGGTTAGGGTTGGTCTGGAATACAAAAATCAATAAAATTATGGTCACAGCAACAAGGGTAAATAGGCTTAAAATTTGTATTTCGAATGTTTTCGAAAGTTATGAAGCAGGTCTTATCTGGTTTGATGTTAGAAATATTGCATCTGTTGTTGGACAAATAATCTCAATGCAAACAGTGTTCGGTAGTGTAGTTAGACTAAGGACGATATTTGTATTATTGTATTATGAATCGCTCCAGTTGGAATTCTAGCATAGTGTTGTCTGAAAAAGCTATGAATGAACTCAAATATTGGTTTACATCTCTGGATGGAATAAATGAATCTGGTGCTACATTAAGTCAGTTGACAAAAGAGGATGTTAGCTCTATTGTTGTTTATTGCGATGCCTCAGACACAGGGTTTGGTGGTCATTTGACTATGGGTTCAGATTTTGAACAAACTGAGTCGGAATGTTATGGAGTATGGAATGAATGGGAGAATAAACAAAGCTCTACTTGGAGAGAGCTTGAGACGGTAAAGAGAATTTTAACAAAATCAGTTGATATTGTTGAAGGCAAGTCAGTTGAAGTGTATTCGGATAATAAGAATGTACAGCGCATTCTGAAGGTGGGTAGCAAAAAGAGAAAGCTACAGGACATTGCAATGTCAGTGCATACTTTTTGTGACGAACAAAAAATAAAGGTAAAATGTAAATGGGTACCTAGAGAAGAAAATGTAAGGGCAGACTGTTTGAGTAGAATGTCGGATTGTGACGACTGGTCAGTTAAACAGTGTGTGTTTGAGTATTTTGACAATATCTGGGGGCCACATACATGCGATAGATTCGCAGATCTAAATAACAGCAAGTGTAAAAGTTTTAATTCTAAGCACTGGTGTAGAGGATTGAGTGCCGTTGATGCATTTTCACAGGTATGGACAAATCATTTAAATTGGGTTGTACCCCCGCCAATGTTGATTCCTAAGGTGGTAAGAAAAATTGAAAAAGAAAAATGCAATTGCACCTTGGTAATTCCAGAGTGGAAGTCAGCTCCTTTTTGGGCGATGTTAATTGATATGAAGGGAAATTTTAATACATATGTAAAAACACACTCCAAGATGCATAATGTACATGCAATTTGTAGAGGAATGGGAAACAATGGAATATTTGGGAAAAGGAATTTAGCATTTAACATGATTTTTTTGAAAATAGAGTTTTGATATTGGAAATATATTTACAGGAATAGGACTTCAGGACAGAATTATGAAGACTGCAGAAAAACATGGCGTTGAACCTGGAAGTTATTAATCAGAATTATGTCCTTCTCTTAGTGACTGGATTCTTTCAAGTAAAAGTGATAATACCAACCGATCTTATTTCAACGCTTATAGAAGATGGGAGGTTTTCATTAAAGCGCAAGGACACAGTGCTTTACCGGCAAGTCCAATACACGTGGCTCTATACTTGACGCATCTGCTCCAGACCGGATCATCTCAACATCCAGTGAATAATGCTGTTTATGCGATTAAGTGGGCTCATGAATGTGCGGGTTTTACGGATCCAACAAAAAATTCTTACGTTACATCTCTACAGGAGGCAACGAAGCGTAAAGCTAGTCGGGCTATCAATAAAAAAGAGCCGATTTCCAAGGATGTTCTGATTGAATTGTGTGATAAATATATTGATGATAGTGACTTATTGATTGTTAGAAATTTGACAATGATTTTATTTTGTTTTGCGGGTTTTCTCAGATTTGATGAAGTAAGTTCTTTAAAATTTAAAGATGTTCATGTGTATGACGAATATATTGTGTTGAACATTCAAAAATCAAAAACTGACCAATACAGGCAGGGAAATGAGGTGCTTATCGCAAATGGTGTAACCTCTGCGTGTCCAGTAAAGATGTACTTAAGATATTTAGATTTATTAGGTACTATTGAAGACAAAGATTTTTTCTTATTTAGACCAATTTTTAGGTCAAAAAATGTATGCAAATTAATATACAAGAACAAAAGGCTTAGTTATACTTCAGCTAGGAGCAATCGTTTGTCTATGTTAAAATCAGTTGCAGGAGAGCATGTAAACATAGGAATTCATTCTCTTAGGTCAGGTGGGGCAACTGTGGCAGCAAGTTCAAACGTTGATGATAGATGTTTGAAAAGACATGGCAGGTGGAAGACTGATTCGGCCAAAGATGTTAATACTTGTATTTTCCCGCGTTTCGGTAGTAATAGCGGGAAAATGTTGTATTTACGGAACGGTGCATTATTATGGAAGGGTCAATTAGTAGCCAATAGAATTGGAGAGTAGAACAGGTTTTAGACAAGTGTTATTCAGGTATTCACTTCTAGCCGCCGCGCGTCAGGAGTTAGACAAAATTTAATAAAAAATTTATTACTAAGTATCTTTATGTAAAATATATACCATATATGTTGTGAGGTCTGTTCACAACCTCCCTGCATCCAGCGGCACCTGGCAACAGACACAGGTTTTCTAGAGTTTTTATACTGCGATTTTTATCGTTTTATCTCTAGTTTTTTTCCTGGCCGGCCCTGATGCATTGTGTAAAGGGAGATATTTTTTATGACTCTGATATTTATTTTTGATGTATATCGGTATACTAGCAGTTTTCATATATTTATATATGCTAGTTCATCATGATGTTTTTCTGCAAGTTTGTCTATATAGATAGCAATATTTAATAAATCAAAGGCGTCCAGCAACCACGGCTGGCTGTCAGGCATTTTGATGTTTGTGTTTGTTTTTTAATGTAAGTAGTAAAGTTAATACCTGTATTTTTTATGTATGTAAACAAACCAGTGTTCATGTATGGAGCGGGTGATCGGGGGTTCAGAGACAGGTAAAATAAAGAAATCTGCAGTAAATGGTTTGTGGATATTTTAGAATATATATATTTACACCGAAAGTGATAGGGCAACAGAGGAGAAACGAATTGGACACTTGCCTAATGAAGACGCACATGTACAAACCTCCTTGCACTCTCCACTTCCGTCTCGTTCTTTCACACCATCGTTCAATAATTTTATTGACTGTCGATTGCCGATCGAAAGGTGTAGAAATCGAGGAATTCATACCTATCACTTTTACTGGCAAGTTAGTAGGTAATACATGTGCATTATACATTTACGGTATTTACATGAAATGAACGCTTAGCACATGCAACTTTTAAATATTATATTTTTTATAACGCCGTACTCTGGACCGTGGCTTGAGGCTATGGTTTAACGCCCGTTTACACAGAGAGAGAGTGAGAGAGAGAGAGAGAGTTTAGCACAGAATTTAAACATACGGGATAGTAGATTTTGAATGAATAATATTGGGGGGAAATAAACTGTTCTGAGAAATCCTTCAGCTCTGGCATTGCATAAGCGTATACTGATAAATCGGCCTAAAAATAGGAGTTAACCAATCATATAGTTTTCACACCGGCGGCGTGTATAATTTATGCATGACGTAGCTGACAGAAATGATCGTGACGCTATAGGAAAAGTCAAACCAAATCGGTTTTGATAATAAGATGGCTCAAATCAGCAAAAAAAACCAAAAAAAAAAAACAAAACCCAAAAACAACTTACTATAGGTATGAAATATAACATGATGCGAAACAAAAATATAAATCAAAAAGGTGAAGCACATTTTTTTTTGGGGGGGGGGGGGGGTATTTCTATTTTCTTTTAATTTAAGTATCAGTATACAGACAACCTAAAATTATCAATTAAAAAAAAAAAATAAAAACAACTTAACAACTGAAATTTCATATTGTGAATAACATGAAGAACCTGGGTGATACTGTTAATAATTGGAGAGGGTGTTTGGGGGAGGGATATTTTTGTTTGCCAGGGGAATCTGATGCCTAATTTTTAAAATTTACTCTGTACAATAACATTTAGACCTGAGGTGTATTCATTGAGAAAATCAACAAGCGATGGAAGCTTGAACAGACTAAAAGATTGGTTGAAAGTTATTTGATTTGGATGTGAATATACATACCATGACCAATTGGAATAAGGACTGCCATGAACTGCATCTTATTTCCATAGACTGCCTTTTTATGATCCATTTCTTCGCTTGTTCATGAGGTTTTATAACATATACATGTAAATTCCAGAGATTTGGGGTTAATTAGCTTCCTTGATTGAGTGCTGGATTCGTATGTCAGATTACCGAACCTTATGTAGAGGAAAACGCTGTCCTTTTCACTTGATCATTTTGTACACGACAGTCACGTGTTTACAAGAGGTTTGAATACAGCACAGATCGGTAATTAAGCTAAACCCCAATAGAGCATGGTTCATTTCATATTCACCAATTCATTAGAGACTATCTCTAAATACATAAAACTTAAATCACATGCTTTCTCCACCCCATTTGATCTATGTTTTCCCAACGTCTGCTTTTGCCATGTTGTTGTGACGTCTTTTTTTGTACTTCAATACAGAAGAGTCAACAAAGGGAAGTAACTTTAAGTTGGATTTTGTGGAAAGGCGGTAACTTCAAATAGTTGTAAGTTAAAGCCAGTGAATATACCCAAGCCAATTTTGATTGTATTTATTAGACCAAGGTCTTATCTTATTACAAATATGTTTATTCCCGCTTTCAATTGCCTGCTTAAAATTAAATTGATATTATTTAATGTGCCTGTTTTTCACTATTTTATAAGCTAAATCTATGAAACAAAAACCAATGGTATTGTTATCTGTACATTTCACTGAAATCAATTTATGTGTACAAGTGCATTGATTACTTGCTTATAAAATTAAACCTATGTCATGATCAAACCTACATGCATTTAGGGAGCATACGAGTTATTTATATAATGGTACTCTATAATGTCATTTTGGCCAGAAGCAAAATGTTTCAATGTCGTTGCCATGGAAACTGAGTATGAACTGTCAAAACTATACCCACAGAGAGTCTTCATATGGAACACTCTTTCAAGTCAGAGAGATAAAATTCAATTCTATGATAGTGCGTGGCCACGTATTTTTGGTGTTTACAGAGAATTGATGTTAAAGAGTAAGACGACACTTAACCAACGTCAGCTTTGACGTCACAATAAGCACTGATAAGGGGAAATTACTCTAATTGAAGTTATTGTAAATCTGCTGAAATGACCAAAATCCTCTTAAAATCTTGCAAAGGCTAAGATAAAGAGCAGCTGACGAATAAGGACATTTCTTCAGATACAGGAAACAGTTGTAAATTGCACTAATTTGGATGAATGCTCACAAATATTTTATTCACTATAATTACGGTATTTTCCTGAAACGTAACGTTATACGTAGCAGCGCCTTTTTTTAAAGGGGGTGGGTGGGTGGATGGCAGCCTCATCCAAAAAATCTTTGCAAGCAAAAAGAAATATAAATCATGAAAATTCTAATCCTTTAGCTCTTTAGCAGTTCAATGGTTTCTTTATTTTCACTTCCATTTATTACATGCGGGGGGGGGGGGGGGGGGGGGGGGGGGGGACAACACCATGTTCTTTTAACATGATAAGCAAATATTTTTAAGCGTAAATTAAAAATAAAATTAAACATTAATTAGTTTTTTTAAGTGGAGGGGCAAATCCATGGTAAGTCGATTTTCTATGTATAAATTGACAAAAATGAAAAAAAAATTAGCATGGGGGGAGCTCTATGATGAGTCAAGTTTTATATGTAAGTTTAAGAAAAAATGTCTACTGCAAAAAAAGGGGGAAATCAATCAATCAATCATAATCACAATCACTTTAAAAGAGGAGATGCAGTGCAATGAATATTTATATATTAAAATCTTTATTATTTAACAACATTGTATCTGAGATTAAACTATTGTTCTACATATAAATAAATTATAACAAATCTTATAAACTATGAATAATGAAAATTTACTGAAAAATATGTATGTTTTATTTTTTGGCATTCAAATTTCACGTTGTTAATTTTATTTTATTAATTTATTATAATTAATTGTTTGATCACATGCTGTGCTCGCCCCAACGGTCGCACCGTAAAACATATTAGAGTAATGTTTCATTTTCATGTTATCTTTAACACAATAGCTTGCTAATTATGACAAATTATTCATTTTCAGGGTTACTTAGGCAGTAGATGGTCCACTGAAAACACTTCTTGGTATGTTGAAGTTAAAAGAAGGTACTACAAATTTATATAAATATTTCTTTTACTCACTAACTTCAACTTCATGCCTAGTTGGTTGTTTTTTAATATCATATTGATAATCATACTAATGTAACCTATTATAATAATTTGCATTGATATCTATTGAAATGAAATTTGAAATTGATATATATATTCATCATTTCAGGTATTGGTTTTCTTATCAGCTGGACTACCTCCAAACATCAAAAAGACAGAAGAGAAGAACATGTAGTGTGCAAGAAGAATTGTCAATTTCCATAAATTACACATTATGACTGAAAAATACTAAAAATCAGAAAACACTAGTCTTGTTGAACAGTTTGTCACAGAAATGCAATCTCTATAGTATTTGTAAAGTTGATTATCAAAATAAATTCTTGATAATAATGATATATTGTTTCTTCTTGCTTTCTTTAATTAGTACTAAAATATCAATTATGATTACAAGTAAACCTGATTATAAATTAAAAGAATTTATTCACCAGCATAGTAACATGAATTATTATGAAATATAAATGTGTAAATTACAAACTCAACACTTACACACCCCCCCCCCCCCCCAAATAAAGGCAACTGATGAAATTATTTTTTTCCAATTTCAACAATTTTGTAATAATGAT
Source organism: Magallana gigas (assembly GCF_963853765.1). Classification (NCBI taxonomy): domain Eukaryota; kingdom Metazoa; phylum Mollusca; class Bivalvia; order Ostreida; family Ostreidae; genus Magallana; species Magallana gigas. The sequence goes on from NC_088853.1 coordinate 54,078,094, forward strand.
TGGTGTGAACAGAAACAACATTTTAACATTATTTTAGTGAAATTCACAGCGTTAAATTATTTTAAGAATGAAAATTAAAATCATGATCTTAGTCAGTGTTGCGTTTGAATTTCACGCAAATGACGCTGAAAGTGAAGTGGGTCAGATAAAATGCAGTAGTGCAAGGGCATACACTTGATCAAATATATTGAAAATTTCCATGTCTTACCATTGTATCCCTATTATATCAAAAAGTGCTGGGAGCTGTATGAAGTCGGTACTCATTTCATATGAATAAGCGTTAATTGCGGGAAATCCCAGTAAATTGCTGTTCATACACTGTTTACATTGAATTTAATAATTGTTCTTACTTGAATATTTTAAGCTCCCAGCACTTTTCGAAATTTTGAAGGTTCATTTTACAAGTTAGAAACAGAAATAACTATATTTGTGTATGTTATGCCCTTGTACTTTGCATTTTTTCGTATTGTTCCTGGTTCATCTATTTTTAGCAGTATCACGTGACAGGGCATTCCCAAGAGACTCAAAAATTGCTCATCCGATAACAAATTATTTAATTTGTATAATCGATAAAATATCACTTTGTTTAACAAATGTTTGGAGTAGAATACCAAGATTGTTCAAAGGCTAACATTTTATGTGATAAATATCGCTATTTTTGTATGGACGCCCTTAACATAGCTGAGAATTTGTTTCTTTCTTTTATCCAACGACTTAAGGATGACGTTTACTCAGAATGAAAAAAAAATCCACTGATGATAATGAAAAACCATCTATTGTGTGTTATAGACCTTTGCTTGTATTGTTATTTTTCACTTTCAGAAAAGTAGGTCAATGACCTACTTTTTGAGTTAATGGCCATTGAATATTTATTGAAAATTCAAGAAAAATCCCATAAATTTTACACTACGATTGAGATTTTCTTAATTATAAAAATATTACAAATAATTAAACACTTTAAAAAATAAGATACAGTTTACGAATGGTAGTTGCACTAAATAAGTACACAACATTAAGATTTCAGCATCAATTTTTAAAAATAATTCAGTCCGAATTTCCTCTATCAGTTTTCAAATCCCTACCCATTTTTGATTCAATTTTACAAAAAATTGAATGATGATAATACAAAAACATTTATGAAAATGAACTACTTATATTAACCTTATTCTGTTGGCATAAAATTTATATGAGGTCAATGATCAAAATTTTGAGATATGATGTCTTTTATCGTTTTTAAGCATTTTTCAATATTATTATTATTCGTGCCATAAGATTACTTTAATGAATAAGTGAGGTAAAACCAACAGAAAATATGCAAAATTACGTAGACTTAAATATAAAATCCTAACTTTTAATATTAGACTACTGCCAAAAAACTTTTAGCAGAAAACAAAATCTGCAAAATTTAGTCCGAATTTCCTCTGTTTGGCTAAAAGTCAATTTTTGTTTGAGTATAATTCTATAATAAAGTAAAACTATTGAATGTTTTGTCAATAATAATTCATTGCATAAATACTTTTTGTGTTTAGAACAAATTTTACTCATTACATTGAACTTTTTAACAATCGGAATTTGAGAACTCAAACCCTGAGTAAATAACACCCTTAAGTACGTACATTAACTGTAAATTCATTCAACTATATAGGACAAAACACTTAAAACCAACATGCTCTCAAATATCAGTATACCTTGTATTCCTACGCACTATGAACTTGCGCGAGAGTTGGTGCATGGTGCGACGTAACAGCGCCACAGCCAGCGCAAAATCACTGCGCGTAAAAATAATATAACCAAATGATGAAATGTACTGAATGTTATGTACTATAATTAATGAATTTTCATGAAATTTACACCAACAAGTATTATTCCATTTTATTTGTATTTCATAAATGTATATTAATTTTATTCATATTTTTCTGGGGTTTTTTCTACTTTTTTAAGAGGCTGACCTTCACAAGCTTTTATAAGAAATATAGATTCACAAGGCAGTTCTAACACCTTCTGTTTTATTTTTTTCCCTTTGTACAGAGATAAACTCTTTGGAAGGGGGGGGGGGGGGTTGGGCAAGAAACAGGCAGAACTATGCAATTACAGCAAACTTGATTTGACACCAAATTTAATTAAAATTGATAACTGCACTATAACTTTGCAGTCAGTCTCTCTTCACATGACATGTGTACACAGTCATTTTCAGAGGCATACTATACCATGCTATACGATGTTTCTATGTTATGGTAATGTGACATCGCTTCCGTATATGACTTGCAATCAAGCTTAACTGTATATTGTTTTCTTATTTGAGTACATTTGGTCTCAAGTTTCCAATATTTTAACGACAAATAAACAGTTCAATCATAGCACAACCAAGGTAACTCCATCGAGGGAATATTGTGCTATTTTTAGATCTTGGAAAATCCCCAACATTCGATAATGGCGGAGGTGTCTGAGAAGGCACATTATATTAAAACAAGTATTAATTGCCCCTCTATTTATGCATTTTTTACCGATTTATAATCCCAGTTTCAATATATCTCAATCATAAGTTCAGTTCTTTAACCGTTAAACACTTCCCCCCTTGCTGAGATCGATGTCGATCGAAGTTATCGACGCTCTCTGCGAGTGCAAACGTTTTTATGAAGATTGAACGAAATAACGACAACTTTACATTTACTTATCACTGTTAGGATCTGAAATAATTGGGAAAAGATTTTTTGCTTACAATACATGTAAGTATGCATAGCGGAAAGCATGGCGGGGGCCTATACCTCTATGCAAAAACGGCCTAAGGAAAACACTGCAGTTAATATTCATTCGCGTTGGATTTTATTTAAATAAAGTCAATTCATATTGGTTACAATAACATAAGTGATAATAACATATGGAACATATAATCTTGCTTAAAGATATTTATTATGAACAACAAACAGTTAACTTTGCAACATTCGAATAGAACTATTTTTTGTCGCGCATGTTCAGATAACTGAACTCTTTGCCGTAAAGATTATCCGGCAACTAGATGGCCGTAAGCCATAAAAATGTACAATTACATACTATAGCTAACATGGTTTAAGAACCTCTTTTATTAATATCTTTGTTGCAAATTGCTGATTAAAATGTAACACAGGTATTACCTCTGCTGGCAAGCCATGACTCCGGTAAAGATACCTGTTGTCAGAGTTGGGTACATGTACCTCAACTCTGACAGGTGCCCCCGTCACGACATGCAGCTCGTGTGCCTATATGAATTTATTACACGTGTAACATGCGCGGATCCAGAAAATTTTTCCAGGGGGGGGGGGGTCCGAGGCATATTTTCGCGATAATTTTACTATGTAAATTTAATAAATTTTCATTTTCCAGGGGGGGTCGGGACCCCCCCAACCCCCCCTCTAGATCCGCGCATGTGTAATATTAATATGCAGTCTTAAATAATTTTGGTTGATATGTTTTATAAGCAATTGTCTTAATAACAAACCTTGGTGAATAAAGTGTTTTTTTCTCCTACGTAGCGTTTCGGTGATGAGAGACTGCTGCAGTCTCACAACCTCCGACTTCACCTTCAATGGTTTTAGGGACACCACCCCTTTCTTAAAAACCTTTCCCTAAAAAAGGTACATATATGAATTGTAATGCATTTGTGTATTTATAATGACAAACTTAACGCAGTTCATTGGAAAAGGAAGGGGGTGGGGATAAATGAATACTAACGATTTGAAATATTATATCAATATATTACAACATGTTATGAAAAATTATAAATGCACGATGGTTTGAATGGATATATTTATTTATTTCAAGAAGTTTATATCAATGGCAACAATCTGAGAAATCTTTGAAGAAAATTTGTTTAGAAATCTAGGCTAAAAATAAACAAAAGTTGCCGTTTAACAGGAAGTTGACATCCGATTGGTACAAAGATGAATCCTACCATATTTTAAGCATCTGCTATGAATTGTTGCTGAGAAAAATGTAACAAATTGTTTTTGTTTTTGTCACAGACTGCCACAAAAGGGTAAATTAATAGCACCCCATGTCCTTTGTAGATGGGTTATGAATATCTTTAATGACATGGTATCTTAAAATAATGTAAGTGTTGATGTAGTGGGATACCTTAACCAATCCTGGTTTTTTGTCAGTTTCGTTTTGATTAGAACCTCGTCCTAGACCCATGAATCCACTACCTCAGTGGAATTTCACTATCCCACATTCTTAAAATTAAATTATTCCAAACAAGGATTTTTCAAAGAAAAACATCACAAATCTAAGCATTTAGTATAAAACATTTTAATTAATTTATTCATACCGTGCCATCAACAAGTGAGCCTTTTTCTGCTGTTGAACCTTTACCATCTGCTCTTTTGTCAGCTTGTTAAGCTTCAGCTGCTTGAACATGGAACACTCTTTACACTCAGTGAATGTTGTTCGCTGAAAGAAATGAAAAAAATTTTAAAATTAAAAATATTGTAATTTTTCTAAAACTGCGATAAAACTTTATTTAATTTCAATATATCAGGTTAAGAAACTGGTAAAAGATACAATTTATTAAATACATCAATAGAATGTCAAAGGTTTGATTTTCTCATTCATAATGAAAATTTTGATGTTTCATTTCAAGAAAACTACTGAAAAAAATAATTCAATTCTAAATATTTAATCATTTAACTCAGAAGCCTTCATGTCTGGACAGCGTTCTTTCCATATTCGCTGAAAATGTCGTAAGGAGAATGGATTACTGTACTCGTCATGATAGTCTTTGTATGCATTTTTCAGCGTCATACAGGAGTCTTATTGTGGCTTTGTCAGGCATTTGCTCCCCTTGTTTAGCTCCCAGAGATGAAGGGTAATTTGCCAGGTCTGAAACCATTTAAAAACAAGAAGTAAAAAAATTCCTCGCATTTATCTTTAATGATCGTGCGCATGATATAAATACAAAATATCTAGGTATAATGCTACTGCAAGTATTCAAAATGCGCCATAACCCAAAAGGTTTGTTTATCTATTCAAGAATCACATATATCGAATATTGCCGACGATCTACTAGCGATTTGCAGTTAACCAATTCACAAGCTGTACGTCCCTTTATGTGATATACTTAATTAAAATGTATATAAATGATTTTTAGTATGCCAATTTTTACTTACGCAGCAATGTTAAGGACGTTGTTAAAATACGGCCGGAAAACGATATTATTTAAATCATCGCAAATATACTTTGACCTGGAGTATTTCTTAAAATCTGTGTTGCATCTATTGACAACGATGTTAAACATTATTTTTTATGCATTTTTGCTTATGTCCATACTTCATACCAAATCTAGAGGTATAACCATACTTCATCTTATTTAATACAATCCTGTTTTCTTGTATGTCTGAATTCATCATTAACTTTAAAGACTTCTCTGCAATACATTGGCAATGAGAGCAAGACATAATGATAGAGAGAATTCAAATTTAGAATTTACTGTAAATGATTGTGCGGTTAAAATTTTAAATTATTAAGCTGAATTTATCTTGATTGTTTTATTTTTTTAACACGGTGAACTAATACATAAGAACATCGCAAGCTGAATTTATGCATCCTACTTCCACGGATAGGAGTCGCGCGTCTTTAAAGCTATCGTTTGAGATGTGGAACAACCCAAAATGGTTTTTGTTTGCAAAATGGTGAGTAACTTATCCTGGATTTATTTTCATTAAAATACCTCTGATGTAATTCCTTCAGGCTGCATAGCAGATTTTTTTTGCGTCTTATATCTAGTAATGTCTAAAACCTTTACAAACAAGTAATTTTGGACCCATATTCGGCATCAGCTGATCACAGAATACTTGTGTATCGGTTCTCTGACTCCTCAGGAAGGATCCAAGAAGGATACTATGACGATGGGGAGCATGGAGCTGGCAGGCGCTTACTATACTATATGAAAAAAAATCAAATGCAGGGGATAGCGGTGGTCATTACACCACGGGGCGGTCACACGCAACTGGGTCCCGAGAGATTCAATATTATGGAGGAACATGTGTGCGATGTTGCTAACTTACTGGACCACCTATAAAAATAGGTTTCAGATAAATACAATCCTTGCGAATATTTTTCTCGTACAATGAATTTATATACACGTGTGAATATTATACCAAATTTCAAATGTACGGTTAGTCCACTAAATTTTTTATGTTCAACTAATTTTTTTTTTAGCTCACCTGAGCTGAAAGCTCAAGTGAGCTATTCTGATCACATTTTGTCTGTCGTCCGTCTGTCTGTAAACTTTTCACATTTTCAACATCTTCTCAAGAACCACTGGGCCAATTTCAACCAAACTTGGCACATAGCATCCTTAGCCTAAGGGGATTTAAATTTGTGAAAATTAGGATCATGCCCTTTTGCAAAGGGAGATAATTAGGAATTTATAAAAAATTTCGAGAAATTTTCAAAAATCTTCTTCTCATGAACCATAAGACCAGGAAAGCTGAAACTTGTGTGGAAGCATCCTCAGGTAGTGTAGATTCTAATTTGTGAAAATCATGACCCCGAGGGTAGGGTGGGGCCACAATGGGGGGTCGAAATTTAACATAGGAATATATAGAGTAAATCTTTAAAAATCTTCTTCTCATGAACCATAAGACCAGGAAAGCTGAAACTTGTGTGGAAGCATCCTCAAATAGTGTAGATTCTAATTTGTGAAAATCATGTCCTAGGGGGTAGGATGGGACCACAATGGGGGGTCGAAGTTTTACATAGGAATATACAGAGTAAATCTTTAAACATCTTCTTCTCATGAACCATAAGACCAAGAAAGCTGAAACTTGTGTGGAAGCATCCTCAAATAGTGTAGATTCTAATTTGTGAAAATCATGACCCCCGGGGGTAGGGTGAGGCCACAAATGGGGGTCGAAATTTAACACAGGAATATAGAGAGTAAATCTTTAAAAATCTTTTTCTCATGAACCATAAGACCAGGAAAGCTGAAGGTTGTGTGGAAGCATCCTCAGGTAGTGTAGATTCATAGTTGTGAAAATCATGACCCCCGGGGGCAGGGTGGGGCCACAATGGGGGATCGAATTTTACATAGGAATATATTGAGTACATCTTTAAAAATCTTCTTCTCAGAAACTATCAGCCAGGAAAGCTGAAACTTGTGTGGAAGTATCCTCAGGTAGTGTAGATTCAAAGTTGTGAAAATCATGATCCCCGGGGGTAGGGTGGGGCCACAATGGGGTGTCGAAGTTTAACATAGGAATATATAAAGTAAATCTTTAAAAATCTTCTTCTCATAAAACTAATCAGCCAGGAAAGCTGAAACTTGTGTGGAAGCATCCTCAGTTAGTGTAAATTCCTAGTTGGGAAAATCATAATCCCCGGGGGTAGGGTGGGGCCACAATGTGGGATCGAAGTTTTACATAGGAATATATAGAGTACATCTTTAAAAATATTTTTCTCAGAAACTAATCAGCCAGTAAAGCTGAAACTTGTGTGAAAGTATCCTCAGGTAGTGTAGATTTAAAGTTGTGAAAATCATGATCCCCGGGGGTAGGGTCAGGGCCACAATGGGGGATCGAAGTTTAACATAGGAATATATAAAGTAAATCTTTAAAAATCTTCTTCTCAGAAACTAATCAGCCAGGAAAGCTGAAACTTGTGTGGAAGCATCCTCAGTTAGTGTAAATTCCTAGTTGGGAAAATCATGATCCCCGGGGGTAGGGTGGGGCCACAATTGGTGGTCGAAGTTTTACATAGGAATATATAGAATAAATCTTTCAAAATCTTCTTCTCAGAAACTAATCAGCCAGGAAAGCTGACACTTGTGTGAAAGCATCCTCAGGTAATGTAGATTCAAAGTTGTGAAAATCATGACCCCCGGGGGTAGGGTCAGGGCCACGATGGGGGATCGAAGTTTTACATAGGAATATATATAGTACATCTTTAAAAATATTCTTCTCAGAAACTAATCAGCCAGTAAAGCTGAAACTTGTGTGGAAGTCTTCAGGTAGTGTAGATTCAAAGTTGTGAAAATCATGATCCCCGGGGGTAGGGTGGAGCCACAATGGGGTGTCAAAGTTTAACATAGGAATATATAAAGTAAATCTTTAATAATCTTTTTCTCAGACCCTAATCAGCCAGGAAAACTGAAACTTGTGTGGAAGCATCCTCAGTTAGTGTAAATTCCTAGTTTTGAAAATCATGATCCCCGGGGGTAGGGTGGGGCCACAATGGGTGTTCGAAGTTTTACATAGGAATATATAGAGTAAATCTTTAAAAATCTTCTTTTCATAAACTAATCAGCCAGAAAAGCTGAAACTTGTGTGAAAGCATCCTCAGGTAGTGTAGATTCAAAGTTGTGAAAATCATGACCCCCGGGGGTAGGATCAGGGCCACAATGGGGGATCGAAGTTTTACATAGGAATATATAGAATAAATCTTTAAAAATCTTCTTCTCAGAAACTAATCAGCCAGGAAAGCTGACACTTGTGTGGAAGCATCATCAGGTAGTGTAGATTCATAGTTGTGAAAATCATGACCCCCGAGGGTAGGGTGGGGCCACAATGTAAGGTCAAAGTTTTACATAGGAATATATAGAGTAAATCTTTAAAAATATTCTTCTCAGAAACTAATCAGCCAGGAAAGCTTTAACTTGTGTGGAAGCGTCCTCAGGTAGTGTAAATTCAAAGTTGTGAAAATCATGATCCCCAGGGGTAGGGTAGGGCCACAATGGGGGGTCAAAGTTTAACATATGAATATATAGGGTAAATCTTTAAAAATCTTCTTCTCAGAAACTAATCAGCCAGATGATTCTTTATAATTGTTAAGACTTTGGCCACAGGACAATTCTTTGGCCTCACAAGAAGGTTCAGAGTTTATGTACGTTTATATCCCATATATAAACAATTGTTAAGGATCTTTTTGAGAACTGCAATACTCAACATATGATATGACTATAAAATCATCCTGTTCGAAAAGGGACAAATGATTATAAACATAAGAATATCCAAGGGATTTTATTCATACAGGATCAACATGTATTATTGTACATTGTCCAGATAGTTTGTATTATGACTCCATTAAGCTGATTTTTTCATACCTATTGTTCCTCAGGTGAGCGATGTGGCCCATGGGCCTCTTGTTTAACTGCGTATATGAAACATCCGGTTTGTGTTTATGGACACTGAAATTGCAAAAGTTGTCGTTTACCTTCAATCGCATCTCCCCGGGCCTATCCGGCAGGGTCGGAAAAACATCTCGAATGTATTAACATCACCGGATGTTAGAATTTTATACAAAATGGAGTCGCTTCCCATTAAATTAAATATCGGCTAGACAGTGTTGTATGTCGCTTCTGTGTTATACTTTAGTGTATATCATTTATTTTAATGAAGTCTTGCTCACATCTCAACAGATTGTAAAATGTGTTGTATTTATATCAAGTTTTATAAAAAGGGGGGTTGTCATGGACGCCTAGGTAATACATTTGAGGTGGGTTTTTTTCGAGCTTGCCGGAAAGGCCCGAGAAGTTGCGATTGGTTTACCTTTTGTCATAGTTATTTTGAGCATGTCTGTAGAAAGGTATTCTATCTTCTGCCAACTTTCTCTTCTTTCGCCTTCTTTGACAGTATACTGTTTACCAAAAATTTGATTTGTTTGAATTACTTTATAGTGTTCCACGTTTGCGATTTTGAAAACCAAATGAATGAATTTAATAACAGATTGGAACTATGGCAACATTTTTTTACATAAACCTCTCTCTCATAAGTTTTTTTTTTCAATTTATGTCATTCATTTAAAACTTTTATGTTTTTTCATCATGAATATTGTTCTTGTGTATGAAATTAGTAAATTCATTCTTAAAAAAAAAGATCGTAGTAACATTCCTCCGAACAACATTTAAAGGTTTTTTTGGACAAAGCTAAGCGACGGGTTAACGGCTTTGTTATTGCTTCTCAATAAAGGAAAATGTAGTTGCTAAGCGGTGGATGTCATTTTTGGATAATTTAAATCTCCCGAGCTGTTTTTTTTATGTAAATTGTCAAACTACGTAAGCTTATGAGAAAAGGAAAATAATATTTTATTCGAAAAACTGTTTATCGGGTTACCTGAGAATGCAGTTGGTTCTTTCTAAAATATATCACATTAAGCTAAACAAGGTTAAACAATTATTTATTGTATTTCAAATTTTATATTATTTCGACTAAACACCTTGCTTTGTTAAGTCAAAGTTCTATTTTAGGAAATATACTTTATCTTTCTGTGCATTGCATGATTGTGTGCAATATAGTAAGAAAGTTCATTAAATACTTGCATGTCTCTTTAAACCAAAAAGTTTACAAATTACTGTCCTTTTCAGCTAGAGCGAAAATTTACATTTTTTCTGTCTCTCGCTGCCCCTTTTTCTTTATAAATAAATATCTAAAAAAATAAAATCGTAAATAGCAGGCGTATTAGTAAGGTTTTGTATTGGGGTTTAGAATTTAAAATTTATCTTAAAATGCAAAAATGAATCTAAAACAGGTCTAAGAGTTTTAGTACTCGGATGTCTGTCATATGAAAAAATTCTCTCTTTTTACATTCAGACGTAGGTGAAAAATAACAATAAACATGCTATGTCTTTTCATACCTTGGAATTGAGAGCACGGCATTTGTGAAAAAATACTAAATTAGTAGAAACAATCAGACTGCTCTTGGTTTAAGTGTCCAGATTTCACCAGTAGTTGGTTTATGACAATACAGAGGTTGAACAAATCAACGTGTACGCGCACGTGTAGAAAGGAAAATATGTACATTACTTCATCATTCTGTTTAGTGACGAATTTCTAGACGTATGTACCAAAGTACCCGTAAGGTCGAACTTGTAGGTTTTGTTTTCCTGCTTTCTATTTAATTTAAGAAATATGTTTTTTTAGCCTGAATATGTAATGCGCATACTGATATAAAAAACATCATTAAAATGTATCATGTTTTCGGAGTTTGAATACACGTATCTCCTTCTTCAAAACATGCAGTGCCTCTGTTATCTTATTCATCTGTGATAAACAGAAATATACAAATATAAACAATGATGTATAATAAAATTAACACATGCAAAAGTCCAAATGTTCGAATGGGACAAAAATTCTAATCTTAGTAGGAGAGGATATTAAGAATTACATTAAAACATTTACACATACAGGTACACGTTACAACAACTAAACAAGAAAAGTAATGTTAGATGGTGCGCGTAGTTCTAACTTGTAACCAACACGTTCAAGTACGCCTACCCGTTGGTAATGTTACAAAAAACAACAAAAAATCAAACAAACAAAAACAAAACAAAAATCTTGTATATTTTTTTTTAATGATCACCTTATTGGGGAGTTCAGCGATAATAAATTTTAAGTGCATTCTACAATTTTTAAACTTAAATGGAAAATCATATTCTGAAATATGTGAATGCTTTTTTTGCATTAAACTGTTAAATATATTTATTAACAAACCTTTTCGGGGTGGTTCATCTCCAACAATGGGGTGGTTCTTAAAACTATGACATGTTGGCATGTCCTTTGGCAAATCATGTAGATTTTCAAAAGACTCATTAAGCATCAGAGCCATTCCCTCTACCATATGTTTATCGATGTGGCAATGCATGAACCAGACACCTGGATTGGTCGCCCAGAACCTTATAATTGTGTAGCCCCCATATGGAACGATGACAGTGTCTTTTCGTACTGGATTGTAGAGGTTTATGCCAGGAATTAAAGTATAATTCAACCACCAGACCAAATTCCGCCATCTAGCATCATTGCATTCGCTTGCGTCGTTGGCTAATTGCGAGTTGCATACTAAGTCGTTATTGTGATCGAGACGAGAGGAATTTTGAGGCGACAAGGAAGGAAACCCCATTTTAAGTACTTCAAAAGTATGACCATGAATATGTATTGGATGTGATATACTTGCACCATTACCAATGTTTGACAACACCATTATGATTTCCGCACCTGACTTCAAAGTAAGAGAGTGGGTACATTTGCATGAATTTTCATTATTACATTCATCACAAGAAGTATCCAGTTCCGACGATTGCGATAGGGCCGATACAGTTGGCCAAATAAATTTACGACCATTTATAGAACTGTATTCAGTTTTGCCAGGAAAACCAAAATTCAAAAAGTATGTGAAACTTTCATGGCTGCGTTTCAGCAAATCAAATTTTTTTTTAGAAGGTAGTGATGTTAAGCTACTCACAGGAATACATCTATACACATATGTAGGCTCACGAAAATATAATTCAAATGGGCAATTTAAAACTGTTAATCCGTAGGTCGGAACCCATGTATACACAGATGTGGAAGATGAAGTTATTTTAATTAAACCACGTCCAATAATATTTTTCTGTTTTTCGAGAAAAATTCCTTCCAGACTATGTACAGTTATATTATATTCAGGTTTGTAATTGGTCACTCTATCAAGGTTCAGTTCAATGTCATAACGTTCAGCAGGATAAATGATGATTTTATCAACTTGTTTATCACGGACTGGGTATCCATCCGTTGCTTTGACTTTTAAAGGAATTCCAGGAACTGAAAATAGAAGGGGTCCCTTTGAACCAACTCCTATTATTCTAAACAAATGTTTCTCTCTGAAATGTCTGTTTACTTCGTATACTTGTAATGGTGCGTTGTTATTTTCAAAATCTCCTTTGCCGTTAATGAGAATGGAGTGTGGTTGAATAAATGCTCTTTCTAAGTTTGCCTTTAACATTGTGGTTGAGCCATACAAGTGGTTCCATTCTTGCAGCATGACAAGATGCTGGTTCTTTATTGGAATAACTTCGTTGTGTTCAAGAACAATAAACGCCCCAAATAGTCCCATATCTCGTTGATTGCCAACATGAGAATGATACCAATACGTTCCACTAAAACGGGGTTGAAAAGTATAATTAAAATATTGTCCAGGTAAGATCGGACACTGTGTAACAAAAGCGACTCCGTCCATTGCTGGCCATCCCAACTGATCTATTCCATGCCAGTGAATTGTAATGGCTTCGTTTAATAAATTGTTTTGGACAATAATGGTAATCTTCTGATTCTCGTATAGAAAGATAGGTGGTCCGGGCATCGACTGATTAGCAGTGATTAACTTCAATGTGGTGTTCCAGCCGTCGGCCGAAATTACATTTTCAATAGCAACCTCCTTATCCGGCTGCTTGGCCGAGTAAAGTTTGCCGTTTTTCGCAAATACCGGGCCGGTATCGGGATCATTCATTGTGAAAGCATAATCTATATCAAGCGAGGTGTAGCAGTGTGCAGCACTTTTATCACAAACAAATCCTTGAGCGAATCTTTGCAGCACAATAAACAACAGGACGATGCCTACATCTGGAGGATTCTAAGAAAAAAATAAACCTACTGCATTAGATATAAAACTTTTCAATAATATTCTAATCTTTGATAACTGTTGACGGAATGACACATCTCTATCCTGTAACTGTTACTTTAAAATGCGTTCATGTTGATTAAGAACAAAAGTACACTGAATAATAATTACGCATTAAAAGCTAAAATATAACATATAAAGCATTGAAACAAAACGAATTGTTAAGTATTTACATAAACTCAAATAAAAAATAAAAGAAAGTGAATGAATAACATATTTCGATCAGGGAAAATATATATTGTATTCTAGAAGTAGCGTTGGGGTTTAATTATCTAAAATTTTAAAATACAGAATTTAAAGGGGGGGGGGGCTATAAATGAAAAATGACCATAACAAACTGTCAACCTAGTACTACATGAACTTTGAGTCTCATGTAGAAATGATACTTGTATACACGTACTTTGTTTGCAGTTAACTTAATTCAAAGCAAACAAATTTAATTAATATGAATGGTATAAATTTGAATAACTTTATCTACTTTTTGGCATTTAACGCTTATGACAAATTCTTACATATATGCAATAAAAACTTCCTGGATGGAATTAATTCCTAAAAGATTATTTAAACTGATTTCACGTGATACATTCAAATTACCTTCGGTCTAGTGGGTCTGCGGACTCGTGAACCTTTGAACTACAGAACTTTCGGACTATTGAACCTTCGGACTTGTAGGCCTTCGGTCGAATGAACCTTCTGACTACTTGACGGGTTTTTTTTTTTTATTAAAGTATTTCTCTTAGTTTTCATTCAATTGCATTCACTTTTTAAATGAGCATGCTCACGACATGGTAAAAGGGGCATGCTCACGACATGGTAAAAAAAATATTTACCGATTAATGCTTTAGTATGGTTTTTTTAATCTGCAACCTTAATTGAAGGGTCATTCCTTGAATATACGGGAGCTAACAGAGCTTACAGTTTTTTGCTTTGTAAGTAAGCTTGAATTTTGAAGTGGAAATGTCAAATTTAGTCCTTAAATAATCATGTTAAACGTAAGAAACTGAAAATGAAGTATATGATAGACAAATTAGCTCGAAACAGTTTTTTTTTACTATTATATTAAATGTATTTAAAAAAACAAGGCACGATCCTTGTTTAGAAGACAAAGAATTGAGAGCCCTGTATCTTGCTTATAACTTTACATCTGACTTCCAAATTTCATTTCATTTTTCAAGCATGTCGTCTCTATCTTCAACAAATGTTGAACAGCTTAAAAGAATATGCTTCTTACATTGTTTAACAGATTTGCAACAAAACGGAAATGGTTTTCATACATTGAACTTGTGCGAAAATTATAAATAACCCTTACGGGTCCTCTTTATGAATAACCTAAAACTAATTAGAAATAAACTTTGTAAGAATCTTACTATAAAATACATATCATTCTGGACAGAAAGAGATGCATGCCATTGTTTTTCTTGCCATCTTGTTTTAGTAATTGGTTAGGTTTTTCCACAACAGTGTAAAGGCCTATTGATATTGTTCTGTTTATTTTTATTCTTATGCTTTTTCTTCCGTAAGCGAAAAGATATTTTTGTTTTGCGAATTATCGAAACGCTTTCATTTACGTCGTACACCTTCTAGAAATGATATCGGCATTTGACCCTGCGTCTTGAAACACGTCGCGTTTCCAAACTGTAGACGCGCGCTCCTAAAAGTTTGTTATCCCTACTCCTCGAAAGCCGCGACACATGTGCGTTTGTAACCTTTGCGGATGTTGTCGGTCTGACGAGTAGTCGCAGTCCCCTCTTAGAACGGCTGTCTCTCAAATATTTATATTTTTATGAAAAAAATGAAACGACTAAAGGTAGAGACACGAAAGTACTTGCGATGGCTTCGAAGACCATTTTGGCTGCAGTAGAGATCTAGGTCAATGGTCAAAGTAAACTAGGATCGGTAAAGTGTCATATTGCAAAAGTGTGTGATCTTGTTATCGCTACTCCTCTGACACCATAAGAGATAGAGACTTGGAACTTTTTCAATGTCTTCTGTACATTTAAGGGTTTTTAAATCTTTTCATAGCGAAAGGATCTAAGGCCCCCTTCTAGCAGTTATTGCCCCTGAAAGTATTTTCATTTCTATCAAATCACTCACAAGTTTTTTAAATATTTATCTTAGAGACTTCGGACCACTTTAAATGCGAGCTTCTACCTTGGCCTAACAAAATGACATAAAGGCCAAAGGTGAAGGTCATTTGGATATCTGTCAGTTAATGAGTTTTAGATCTCTTTTGAAATACAGAATTCTAGTAAGAGTTTCAATAGCTTGCTGAATTGCGCAATAATGTAGGCAATATGGTCAGCCAGGTATCACATCAAGGTCCTTTGGTTACTCAAGTGGAAATTGTTTTTACAGTCAACCCATTCATATTTTAGAAAGACAGATAGCCTCAAGAATACGCTCTTTTATTGTTAGGTTTTCTATTTATATGTTTGTGTAAAGATCATTCACAGGGCAAGCACATAAAAAATATTCAGAAAAGAAGTTCGAAAGATATTTACGATAAACAACAGAGAATTCTTAAATCATTGACTTGAGATACACAAAAATATCTTTAGAAATATTTATGGTTATTTGGTTTTCCCATTTTCTAGTACAAATATATTACAGGTATAATTATTCTTCAGCAACTTAGCAATTAATTAAAAATATTAAAGTGGAAAGACCTCTAATTGTTCGAGAGCAATCAAAGAGATCATATTTCTTAGCAGTTGTAGCAGAATCCTAGTAGCAATGAACTTTTCAGTAACTTGAACAACAGATAAAAATCTTTAAGTCTGGTTGTGTATGGAAGATTGATCTGATCTATGGAGTAAAAATCAGTAGCCGGAATTTATCAATATCACCTTAAAAAGTCCAAAGTCCAATGTTTGAAAAGCTTGGAAGAGACGGAGAAAACTTTGAAAATCCTTCAGTTCGGAAAAAAGTCACTAAATGACAAAGGGTTTCTGCATGTGAATAGTGCGTACAAGATCTCTCTATTAATAGCAATGAGAACATATCTTGCTCAGTTTGTTATAAAACACATGTAGATACATTATAACAGATAATTTTAAAGAACGCTTTAAACAGGGAAGTTTTTAATTTAAAAAAAGTTAGTGTCCAACTTATTAAAAGACTCCCGTGGCATTTAAGCTGCATGTATAATTCCATGCAACAAATTAATGAGCCAACTCATTGCATTGACGTGATTGTGTAATTATTCATGTGTCGACAAATAGTCCATGTAACACATGAGCCAATTCATTATATTTACATGTGTGCACATTTTGAATCACTACATTGTTATTAAATTTAAAAGTAAACTTTACTTTTGATTTTACTTAAGAGCATTTAACTAGTGCATGATTTCATTATTTGACGAAATCAGATTAAAATGTATTGTTGCAGGAACTTGATAAGATATCCAATGAACAATGTGGCATTGACAAAAATAGGGGGCTGCTTCAAAAACATTAGGAAAATGCTACGAGAGAACAAAGTTCCCATCTGTAGAACTTCTTTTGAGATGTCAGTAAATGAAATGTCAAATTTAGGGGGTAAGTTTACAAAGGTTAACGATACCTTCGCAGATTTTTTTTTATTTTCACCCCACTCCTATTTGAATAGGGCCACCTTTTTTTTTATTCAGCTACGCTTTTTTTCAAACATACAGTAAACTGTTGTCAGTTAACATTATGAAACTATTAGTGCTAGCGATTTCCATGATTTTATAATTTAACACAGAACACATACAAGGCGGAAAAAGAGCCGCGTAAAATATTAAAATCTACAATGTCAGCAATGTTACAAAATTGATTTACACATTTAAATTAAAAGTAAACAAAATCAACTGCATTAAACAATTTTATTTATATAAATAAACGTAGGATAAAATAAACATACGTTTTGTTCTTTAAAAAAACTTAATTTGAATTCAAAATAAAGTATATATCTTGTTCATATTTTGACCATATATATATTTATATATATAAAAACATTAGAAGTTCTTATTTCACAAAAAGATTGTTTATAATCTGAAGGTGTCTCATGACCAAGACGCCAAGTCATTTAGGCAAGTTCAAGGTCATTGTTAATAAAAATGCCTAATTCCTGTCCTTGTCATGCCTTTATTAATGGAATGATTAGACAGTAAATCTGACACAGAGCTTGCTCGTGTCAGTTTAGAAAAAAATTATTATTAAATTATATACCTGTCCCTCTGAATATTGCCTGCTCCGAAACATTTGATTTCTTTTTCTAAATTGTATGGAAAAAAAATCGAGCTCGGTACACCAAAAAATCTAAACATATAATGGCTGCTTGAAATGTTGGATTATTGTTTGACCCCAGTCATGTTTTTTCATCATAATGATGCATTAACAGTGTATATAAGTTTATGTACTTATATTAGCATTAACAATTAAAAAAATAATAATGCAGTTGTTATCGATAGAACACGGACAGTCAAGGTCTAATATCCCTCTGCTACATGTAGTAATTTTACTATATTCATACTGATTTTCATCATCGTCAATATCAATAGATTCAAATGAAACAATGTGCTGCTAGATTTTAAAAAAATGATTAAGTGTCTAATCATAATATGAAGAAAACTAAACATACTGATTAGAAAGGCAAAAATTTTACCATTGCAGCACAAAATTAAAAAAATAAAATGTATTTGAAAATAATGTATAGTTAAATACATTGCCAATTCATATAACAAAACACAATGAAGCGCTGCTTTTTAGTTCAGATTAACAGTTTGTTGGTGAGGTTTGTAACAAAAATTGCTTCTATCAGCAATAGTTATCTTTCTGTATCATACACATCTTCGCTAGCCAAGGGTTTTCGGTCCACTGTGCTCCCCATAAACCCTTGGCGGATTTCATTACTAAAACTCGGTGATGTGGTGGCGCTATCTAGCGAGCAATTTGAGTTGCGCCCCTTGCATATTTACATTTTAATCGAATTTAACAACAGGTTATATACACACTACGGCATTAATACGACTTGAAAACATGTTGACTACCGAATATCGGAACATAATTAACGATGCTATTAAATACGAATAATAAATTGTAGAACTATGGTCAATCCCAGTAAAATATATAGGTTTTTAAAGCAATCTGGTTAGACCATCGTTGGGGAGGCACTGTACTCGAGAACTTGTGTCTCAACTTGTTAAAAGCACCAAATGTTTTACCAAAGATCACACGTGTTTTCTTTTAAAGTTTATATTTACAAGCACTGCGATTGGATCAGTTACTCGCAGCTGCAGCCAATCATAAAACGGAGCTTGTCACCGAGTTTTCGTAATGAAATCCACCAAGGGTTTATGGGGAGCAAAGTGGACTGAAAACCCTTGGCTAGCGAAGATGTATCATACACTATTAAAGGTTTTACATACATGTTTTAAATACTGTACTTAATATATTTCAACATTTTTTTTTCAGAAAAGGTTTTCTGTTTTTAAATTTGGATTAGAGAATGGTAAAAGGATCCACATTTTTTGAAATGCTACATATGTAAACCAGAACATTTTATCAAAACACAAAAAGGGGATCAAATGAATGATCTTCCGGTTATTGATTTGTTCTCAATATAGGAAAAAATTGTTTTGATGAAATGTAATATTGCTTTGTTTTTTTTAAATTTGTTGCCATATCTGCTCTCTCAGAATAGAAAAAAATCCTTATTCAATTCTAAACATTTGAAATGTTATAAGTTTCAAACTAGTACAACAATTTTTTTTTAATTAACCATTTGGGGAAGGGGAGAGATATTCATAAAAAATTTAACAATATGATTAGCTTCTTGCTTTGTAAAAGTTGATGCTCAGTTCGTTCTGTTCAAATTTTCTTTTTTTATATTTGAAAGTAAATAAATGTCGCCTTCCAACATAAACTGGGGCCCAGCACCGCCCTCCTTGTTGCTACATGCCTTACCAACTGTGAGTTAATAGAAACGATGTGAGATTATTTTCTACAGGAGTTGTCTCACTTATCATAGGGATATTCCATCTTGAATAGATAGCATCCATCCTTTTCTATTATAGAAAATCTTTTAGTCATGATGAGTTTATTAGCAGGGCGGGGATAGGGGTATTATTTGTGAGCTTGTTCACAATACCTATAGTTAAAATCGGTCTTAGGTATTTTAACACGGTTAAAATTAGTTTAAATTTGAAGGAAATTCCAAATTATTCTTATCAGTTCAAATAAGATTTCACTTGAAGCAGAATTGCAAGCGCAACTTAAGTGTCATGTTTTTAGATTAATCGAAGGTCATTTTAACACGATTTAAAAGTAAAATTCATCCAATCAATTCGAGTTGCCAATGGACGCAGATTTGCACGCGGAACTTTGATATCATTTGTATAATTAGAACAAGGGTCATTTTAACACGTGTTAAATGAGTTAAATGTTTCTTAAAAGATATAATTTATTCTTTCAATTCGTCTAAGATGTCATCAGATGCATAATTGTATGTTCAACTTAGATACCAATGGATACAGCTCAAATGAAAAAAAACCCGGTTTTCTATAATATTTCAAGCTTACCAATTGTTCTATTATTAAGTTCTGAATGTTATAAAACATGCCATTAAAACAGTGAGTAAAACAGTTTAAGCTAACCATGAGCTATAAATAAATACTAGTAAGAATATAACTACTTGTACAATGGCCTTACAAAACACCGCTTAATGTAATACCCTTTCATACTTTAAATTGTATGGTTATTATAACAGTCTTTTAAAGTCCATCCCGCTTTTATAGTTGCAAGATTGCTGGATATCAGCTTCGCGGAATTTTTATCTTAACGAATGTAGCGAAAATCAATTTCACGGGTTAATTTCCAGCTATACAATATTTGACTTATTGGATAATATTTTGTCTACTCTTTCATTTTTATTTTAGGCAATCCAGATTTATACAAACGCAGATATACTTTTTACTATCAACGATACAAAAAAATTAAATGATATACGCAAAAATTTGTCAGGAATTCAGGAATGCTAGACATGCTTCTATCAAAAACCTTTTTTTTTGTTACTTTTTTAACAGATTGAAGAATTTTAGATAATGAAATTTTATTAGAATTATTCTGATTTTTTTAAATGGTTGATAAAAATTGAAAAAAAAATATACTTACCATCTCAAAACTGTCTGCTGTTGATCTTTTTTAAAAGCAATGGGATATTTGACATACATTTCGAATTTAAAGACCAAACTTATCTTAATTCTTGGAATCATTTCTTTTTCGCGGAAACTTGCGATTATGTGGAAAGAAAACACAAGACAATCTTAACGGAAAACATGAAGCGATATTGTAGGTAGGTGTGAGTAACCTTTCCGGGAAAGCATACAAGACGTAAGGATCGCAAAGCGATTTCAGACTTGAGTTAAAATAGATTGTTTATTATTAAATGAAGTTTAAATTTGTATGTAACAACGGCATATCCTTAAAAATTTATTATCATTTCAATTATCCCAGTGTTTTTAATCAAGGAACGTTAAACCAATGTACACTTATTGACACAAGTTTAAGTTTGCTTCATGATCCTGGGACCGATAGTCTAATGGAACCGCCTTTTTTACCTGCATTCACCAGTAAAATAAATAACTGAATACAACTCATATTAAAATTTATTAAAGAAAATATTCTGAGAAACAATGTTACTTATGGGCTACATTAAGCAAAGAGACAATCAAGAGAATTTAACAGATCTAAGAAGAGATATGATTTTAATAATAATAAGCTTTAGTTCAATAATTCAGTCAGAACATATGTTAGTTAAAACAACATGTCATTTTAAGTTTGGAACCATTCCTATTTTTAAATAAAGTATATATTCTATTTAACCTTTGAAAATATATCACATGATACAAATACACTCCTGAACTACTTCTGCGCCAAGATAAACCGGACCACTTGTTTGTCCTTGTTGAAAACTGATAACTGAATTCACTTTTGGTTCGGAAAAATATAAAAAAGGATTACAACGACTCGGCTAAAGGGTGCGTGTAATCAATAAAGTGTCTTTTCTATCCAACGTCGTAACCCATTTAAGATAAGAGAATCGTTTGTTTGGGGGCACTAGTAACATGTCACCTTATCTATTTTTTGTTGATAGCAACTTCATTCAATGTGTCGTTTATACAGCTACGTTTTTTTTAAATCTGCCACAACTCATATCTGTTCTTTGCACAGACAAAAACATTCAATTTTCATTTATCCAAAAAACAGTCAAAAAAAATAAAGATAGTATCACCTTGTGAAATGTAAATTTTACATGGTGCGAACATTTTCTATAGTTTTAGCTTGTTGGTCAATTAACGTTATTTACTCTTCTTAATTATCGTGAAATTCCTTCTGACTGTAATGTGATATATGTAAATTAATGTTTATCATACGTCTTAGCTGTAACAAAGAAATAGGACATCAAAATAATTAAGTGTAGCTTTAGGGAAAATATACTTATTAGAAATGCATGATTGATGGGCAATGGTTTCAGCTAACAAATGTGTGTTTGACTCTAATAGAGTTAATGCAATTATATAACAATTAGCGAATTAACGCAGGTGGATAAATGGGCGTTTACCTGGACGAGGGTCAGCTTAGAGATAAAGAAATATTCTCCGATTGGATGATTTATACATGTCAATTATTTAGATGTTCACGCCAGTATATATGTTTTATAGATGATTCTAAGTTAGTTGAACAGTAGAGAGTTAAAGTTCGATAGTTAGAGGTCAAAAGTCTGTCAGTCTGATCCGTTTAGACGTTTTCCCTCACTGTCATATGTAGGTTAACATTAAATTAGATTTATTAATAAGCGAGTTCCCCCTTTCTAATGTATACGGAGTGGAGAGTAACTGTTAATATGATTGTGTTATTAAATGGAATAAATGTGGAAAGTACAGCGAATGTTGAGCTAATTCCCCTAGTAATCGCCCGATACTGACGGAAAATACCCCAAACGGTACAAATCCAGCAGTTATAATTGGTGGAGTATCCTGATTTCCCAAAGATGTACCTCTCACAGGAAAAATACACATTTCAACCTAGATATGAGAAAACGTGTAAGAACGGTGGGATGAGAAGTTACGGACAGTTGAGCGTCGTCCATTTTTTATCAATAACAACTGCTCTAATGCTAATATGAGTACACAAACCAATTTCTATTCTTAAAATTCCATTTTATTTCAATTTCACTATTAATGCATGAAGACATTTGCATCCTTATGTTCACAAACATGACTCGAATCAAATCCACATGTCAAGCAGCCACTTAATATAAACATTTTGAATTATTTGTATACTGAGACTGATTTTTTTCTGAATTTATTTTTCCCAAACCTTTTTTTCAAAAAAAAGATATACATTGGGGCAGGCAATTTTCAGAGAGACATGGTAATCTTAAAACGATTTTATGTAGCATGAAACATGCAAGCTTTGTGAATTTGTGAATTAGAATTTTAGCTTCTAATTATTTCCATTAATTCAAGACATGACACGAACAGAAAATAAGCATTTTTGAAACAATGACCTTTAATTTCCTCAATTGACCTTGGGTCAAGGTCATGACACACCCTTGGGTCAGAAGCAATCTTTATGTGAATTAAGAACTTCAAATATTTGTCCATAAGAAAGATATGGGTCGGAGATGAATTTTACACTTTTCTGCCAGTGACCTTGCCAAATGGCCTTATTTAAAGTCATTAAAACCCCTTAGGTCATAAACAATTTTTGTGTGAAGTAAGAACATTCAATTTTTCTCAACAAGTAAGATATGGACCAGACACGGAATTTTGAACTATTTCTGCCAGTGACCTGGCCTTGCTCGAATAATCTTGGGTCAAGGTCATGGCACACCCTTAGATCAGAAGCAAGATTTGTGTGAAATAAAATCTTCCAATGTTTCTCCATAAGAAAGATATTGACCGGACACGAATTTTGCACAGACAGACAGACGGCCAGACGGACAAGGTGATTCCTGTATACCCTCCAAACTTCGTTTGCGGGGGGTATAATAAAATTTTAAATGAATGGTATTTACAGCCTCAAAATGGTTTGTTATAAATTTTCAATGCAGCTTTATTAAGCTTTTGGAAAATCGTTTTGGAGCGATTCTGCAATTTTTTGCTTCATTACAGGTATATGGGACAAGGGAGGTATTTTAATTGTTGTGTCTTGAGACACAAATTATTCTAACTATGCAGAGTGTAGTGAAATTAATAGCATTATTGTAGGCTGAAATAATTTTCGGCAATGCGAAGGAAACGTGGATTTGATTTTGAACGCTGAGAATGCCAATCGCCACATAAAGGTTACTAAAGCTCAGAAAAAGGATGGTCTAGTGCGAACGTGGACGCTCTCTTGGGCAGACCAATCACATATTTTGATATTACAGCTGAAAAATTCTCATCAGAGATGGAGGAAGATGACTCGACGCCAGCAAAAGCGATTTGTCCAGGTCTGACCTACATTTATTGATAGAGTAAAAGTGTTTGGTAATCTCAGCAGGATTATCATATGTTCGTCGAGACTGAACGTTTTTGATAGACGTTTCTTCAGATTTTCAGTTTCGGCGAATCTTGCTGAGACTAGAGTTAAGTAAAATTGGTATGGACATCATTGAATTTTTCTTATATAAATGCTATGGCGTTGTAATACACAAGCATTGGTATGTACAATACCTATGCATATCAAAGTATTCGTTAGTAAAGCCCCAAGCACCTGAGATGTAATTTCTTAATAAAAAAAATAATTATAATCATTTATACAAGTTTTTGACAGTATGCCACTATGGTTCAATACACATATCAGAACACAGTAGAATTCTTTATGTCTCTCATTATTAATAGTTAAACTTAATTCTAACATATATCAGAATTTGTATCATGTCTCCACATGTAAATGTTTCAGATAATCAGATGTTTCCAGTAGTCGATTTTCAACGCATGATTTAAAATGATGTCATACCACACATACGAAATCTCCTGTCGTCTCTATGCACATTCATTAGTCAAATTATGTGCATTCAATTTATATTTATACTCTGTCCCGAGTTTTTGCTTTTCGCTTGATACTTCGATAATCATAAATACCTTTGAGTTCAAACTACGTTCATCCACTATTATGAAAAATGTCCAGATTATATGTTTTGAAACGCCTCCTCTACCGCTTCGGGTTTCAATACACATCCCAAAATAAAAAGTGTACTGAGATTTTGCATCAGCCATTAATAAGCCCGGATGATAACGTTGAAAAATTGTGCAAGGTGTCCGGAGTACTTCCAAATGGAGAAAAGATGTCAACATTTCCCATTATAAATCTCCGTAAGAAATTTGTTTTCGTTCCTGTTAACTTTTATGAGTGAAAAATGATAATATGTCAATTAAGATATGTTGGATATGTTCCCTTTTATCGACTTCAACAGCATTTCTTTCACAGGTATGTGTATTTTTATTAAAAAATATTCAAAAAGTGATGGAAGCAATAACTCAGGACAGACTATAAGCTACAAGTAGAAACTGCAAATGATGAGGACTTTGATTTTGTATCAGTAATTTCTGATGCTATATATGAATGAGGTTAAAAATGATTTAGTTTAGATAGAAATTGTAAACTGACAGCCATTATGTGTGGCGTTAAGAGTTAGACTATTGGAAACCAATGACGTCAGGAGATGTATTTTAAAATAGAAAGACAGATTGAACACTTTTTGTAATGATATACACTATGGTATACCAATAACTCATAATTGACATATTGACAGCAAAATAAATATCAAATAGGTGTGACAAAAATGTCAAGTACAATGTCAACCTCAGATGGTGTCTTTTTTTTCGTTAAAACAGTGTCTGGAGTTTTTGTGTGACTTTCAGTCTTTCACAATAATGCTCCCTCAAATATACTTTGCACAGCCCCATGCCCTTCTTCATGTTGAAATATTTGCATTTATCTGATTGGAGAACATCTAATTTAAAAGTAAAGATTTCAGAAGTCATTGTGTAATATTGTCTAATATTAACTATCCCTCTCCTAGTAAATATTATTATGTTCACTTTGTTAAATCTGAGTTAACCTCAGAGTCTGTTTATGCCTTTATAATATCAAGTACATATGCATATTTTTTTTACTGATCAACTTTGCAACCAACTGGTGTTCCATTTAATATTCTCTCATGGTGCCAAAATTCCTGATTATATAACTTAATATTACAGATGTTGACCAGGAAGAAGTGAGTTTGGTGGAATTAGAGATGTAAGCAGATACGCATTTAAGAGTGCTCGATGGTCGTGGCCATTTTTAGACTGTATTGATCTCCCAATGAAGATAGCTATATATATAGAAATATGCTGGTTGGCAGAATAGATAGAGAGAGTGAAGTCATGACAGTTTATCAGGTATTTGATAAATTACTAGTACAAAAACTACTGGGTAATTTGGTTTGGTACAGTGTATCACTGTGATTGGTTTAATTTTCATGGATTTCAAGGTTATACTCTTTCATATCAAGAAATTAAAACCCCCATACAGTAAGGTAAAAGTTAATGTATTATTCCATATATCTTTTGACTGAATCCTTAGTCCCAGAGTATCACTGTGCAATTCATTTTTTGTCATTTATTTTATTCTGTTTAATACTCTAAGCATGAGTGTGCCAATTGAAAGTCTTTCATTTATTTAACAAAGTTTGTTTATTATATCAGTAAATTCTAAATTATATAATTTTGAATGCCATGGAAATCGAACTACATGTATGGTAGTTGAAAGACCCTGAATTGTCCCAGCCCTAGTCTTTGTGAACCATAAATTGTACATCCTAAGAAATCCTTGTGTTTGAATGTCACAACAGTTTTTAGATATTTCTCTATGTATAAGTTTTTAAGTTGATGCTATTTCCTGTCTATCAGGTCATTCATCTATGGTCGGGACATTTTCTGGAAAAATAGAAAACTTTTCAACAAAATCGAAATCCTGTCGCACATGTTCTTTGTCTCTCAATTCCAAATCAACACCTCCTCCACATGATTTCAGTATCAACTGGAACGGAAAGATCTATGAAGGCCATGGAGAGTGACATGATAGAAGAGATGGTCAAGGATGTGAATGATGGGTTTGTTCGTATAAAGACAATAGTTGGTGATGAAGATAGCACAATGATTTCCAAACTTCGGACAAACATTGACACAAATAAAACATTGGATGCTAATCATGTGAAGGAAATCTTAAGGAACCATGTATACTTTGTGAAAAAATAACACACAACTTTAACTTTCAAAGTCAAACAGTATCTCAAAAGATGTTAATACTTAATACTACATCTTTTCCCAAATAAAAGCGGATGTTGCAAGGATAAGCCAAGGATGTGCTCTTGTCCGCTTCAATATTTATGTTAGATATATAATAAAATTGTTGATAGCGTTCGCTCTGGAGCGGTAGTTGTCAGCTTCATTATTTATGCTAGATTGGTAATACATATGTACATGTAATAATGTTGAGAGGGCTTTTGATTTGGGTGCACTATTTGTATTTTATTGATTTATTACATTGTACATATACATGTGAGGAGTTAAATGTCCAATATATACTTGATTAGTATTAAAAAAAATTCATACCATAATATATGGTTGTAACAGTAATGGATGTTGTTCTGCCAAATGGCTTAAAATTATATTCGGCATTTTTACTGCGCATTTTGTACATGTATGATGTAATGCTGATTTCAATTCTTTTTTATGTTTCAGAGTTGAAAAAAATAATTATGAGATACATGTAGCAAATCATTAATTAAATATTTATTTGTTCATACCTACTAGAATTATTTTTTTCCCTACCTGGTATATTGTTATAAGGTGCAAATGGTTTAAAAATTTGTATTTTAAAAGAGGAATTTCAAGTTAAGCAGAGGAAATTTGGGATTTAAATGAATAATTTTTTACTTTTTTGGTGAATTTTATAAAGAACTAGCATTGTAGTAAAGATATTATTAATTGACTCAATGTTTATTGAACAAAAGGTTGGTATTGATTATTTTATCTACACTAGAATAGTGATCAAGTGAAAATGGCGCGAAATTGTAAAAACAGACCAGAGTAAATTCAGACTGCAATATCTTTTTATCTAAGTCATTGACATATAAGTTTCTCCTTTTCCAGTGAAAGGATAACATTTGTATAGTTTGTTTAAGTTCAAAAATAAAACTTCTAATTATATCAAAACAGATTTTTTGACCATTTTGGATTGAAGGTCAACACAAAAAACAACAAATTTGAACCATGCAGAGGAAATTCGGTCGCACATTGTATGATGCTGAGGATGCTGTCAGATTTTTTTTTTAAATAAATTGTTCTTCTGTCAATGTATTATAAATAGAATATAAGAAAAATGAAATAAAATGATTATCAACTATGTTGCATTGCTTCATTTCTGTTGCAAGTGGTGTATTTTGATGAACGGAAGTATTTCCAACAAGGGTATGTATGGATACCGTTACCATGGAAACCATATTAACCTATCAAAAATTGTTATATTCTGTTAGAAAAAATGCAATGCTATTTGTTGAACAATTTTTAAAATATTTTTAATTACTTTGATGTCAGTCCCATACTCCCTTAAATGTAATAATTTTGCACATTTTTTTACAATTTCCTTAAACTTCTGCCCAAGGGATTTTTTTTTTCTGTTCTACATAATAAAGTTATTACTAAAAGGCATCAAATGGTATGCTGATACTAGCACACTTTAGATCCAGCCATTCCACTCTATAAGTCTACCAAATATGTAAATATAGCAGAAGGCTTGGAGACCATCTTCGCTAGCCAAGGGTTTTCGGTCCACTTTGCTCCCCATAAACCCTTGGCGGATTTCATTACGAAAACTCGGTGATGTAGTGGCGCTATCTAGCGAGCAACTTGAGTTGCGTCCCTTGCATATTTACATTTTAATCGAATTAAACAATATGTTATATACACACTACGGCATTAATACAACTTGAAAACATGTTGACTACCGAATATCGGAACATAATTAACGATGCTATTAAATACGAATTAAGTTATAACCTAGGGAAAGCACGGAATGTTTTATTCATAGTGTTTTGTATGGACCTGAACCGAGAGTGAAAAAGTCGCCGATTTATATGAAAGCTTTCATGCCATAAAATCAGGTATCGTTGTCGTGAATATTGCGGACCAAAGAAATTAAATAAAACAGAGCTCACTGAACCTTTAAAAGCAATAACCATAAGCAGGAACGTATATACTAACGGGATGGGCAACTTCTACATTCGCCATGTTTACTTCCCATGCTATCATGCGAGCCTTGACAAGTTTGTAGAACTATGGTCAATCCCAGTAAAATATATAGGTTTTTAAAACGATCTGGTTAGATCATCGTTGGGAAGGCACTGTACTCGATAACTTGTGTCTCAATTTGTTAAAAGCACCGAATGTTTTACCAAAGATCACACATGTGTTTTCTTTTAAAGTTTATATTTACAAGCACTGCGATTGGATCAGCTACTCGCAGCTGCAGCCAATCATAAAACAGATCTTGTCACCGAGTTTTCGTAATGAAATCCGCCAAGGGTTTATGGGGAGCAAAGTGGACCGAAAACCCTTGGCTAGCGAAGATGGCTTGGAGACTATCCCTACCCAGTATCATTTCAGCTCCTTAGGCAAGTGAGAGAGAGAGCGAACATACGAGTCTATAATTTCTGAGTTATTATCTGTAGTTGTCATTTGTTTATTGTGCATGATAAAGTTCTGAGAGATGAAAGTGAGCAGTTGATTGAGTTATGGGTGAGAGAAGTGACAGATAATTGGTATGGCCATACCCAGGGAACACGTGGGAGACAGGATAGAATGAGTTTGGATGTCAAAGAGTGAGGACGCATTTTTTTATATAACCTGTGATTCCTATATATTGTGTAATTCATGTTCGTTGTAAATATGTAAATAAACTTGTAAACATAAACAATAGTTATCAATCAGTGCCGGTGACAGGGAGGACCCCCGTCACATATTATGGTGGCAGCGGTGGGATAACTAAAGGACAAAGGAACAAAATGCCAAAGAAAAAGCAAGAGCCTGTCGAAGAAATAATTGTGAATGAAGTTACACCAGAGCCATAGTCATTGACATTAGTTAGGCCCGTTCCTTTTTACGAAAAGTTGGACGAAGATGTTGATTCTTGGATTAAAGACTTTGACCGGATCGCCAGAGCAAATCTATGGAGTGACGGAAGGAAGTGTGCCACAATACCGGCGTTCCTCTGAGACCAGGCAGCAGATTATTACAAATCGTTAGATGATGATTTAAAAGATGATTATTGCTCTGTCTGTGACTCTCAGGGAAAGGTTTATCCTAATAGAGGTACATTCATTGTATTACTCAAACCTCTTTGGATACAGACAAGCAGAGATCCACACTGTTGCCGACTTTGCTGCAAATATAACGACGCTAGCCACACGTGCGTACATGGACATGCTAAGACGACAACAAGAAACTCTTTCCAAAGAACATATCATTCAATGGTTAAGACCTGAAATAAAAGGTTTGTTCTACTTTCAAACCCAAAGACTTTTGAGGAAGCTTTTCGTCATGCGAAAAAGAGGACTTTTTTATTTTTTAATTATTATTTTTATTTGTTTATGCCTTTATGCTGTTAATTTAACAGGTTATCAGATAATAACCCCATTCTGTCATTACTGAAAAAAATCTTATTGTAAATTTAGAAGAAAAGGATGAGAGAGCAGAAAAATTAATTCCCTGGGATTAATTATCTTGCCTGCTGCAGAAAATTTAGAGGCTTATCTCTATCTGTCATATGAAGATTAATGAACACCTTTGTCTGCAACTGATGTTTGTTTTGAAGTTGAGGTCAACCCTTGGTGATACAATGTATTTGCATTCACTGAAGGCTTGCATTTTATAAAACACCTGTTTAAATCTTTTTTAAATACACATTTAATTTAGTTTTTTTTATAAGACATGAGGTTATCCCTGTTTTATGCAGATACAAGGTTACTATTTAGAGTTTTTGAACATTCAGGAATTATCTTGAAATTTTAAAAATACAGTTGTTACTTACAGTTTTCATATTTTGTTTTACCACCTTATATTTATTGCAGTTCTTCACATCTTATGCCGGGCATTTATTTTTCATCATTGTAAATATAAAGAGGATGGAATTCAAAGTTTTTTTCAATTATCTAAATTAATTGTCATAGCGGGGCTCTTCCTGACTGGTCAGTTTTCTAGTTTCTCATAATTCTTTTTTAAACAGGATATGAAAAGGAGCAAAACAACCTGGAGAACAATGTTGCGTTTATTACCTTTCGTTTCTTTGTAAGTTACCTACCATGAAGTAATGTAAATTATCTATCATAAAGTAAAGGTGTTTCTTGTATTAATAATATTATATAGTACATATAACAAATAGCTTAAAAGGTGTGTTTATTTACATTGAACAAAACATTATAATTACAGGATATGGCAATCAAGAATCATCCAAATCATTGAACAAAAGATCTACACCAAGCATTTCAGGTGGGCTAAAATGGAATTTTATTTCACTGGTTTTAACCTTCATTAATATCATTTTGAAGAGTTTACAAACGAATATTTAATATTGTGACAATTGCTTGGTACTTGTTAAAATGTTACCTTTAAAAATGATCACAACCATTGCATTTAAGTTACTGCATCGAATAATGATAAAGGGGTTATTCATGTTGTTGGTTAAGTACAGGTCTTCTATTGTCAAACAATATGCATTGCTATGAAATACATGGATGTGTAAATTCGCATATTAAAGTTGTCAGTTTTTAACCAGCTGTACAGGGGTACATTACAAGGTTTTAAGCTTACCATGTAACTTGTGTAAATTTCCCAAAAACGTTAATATCCACATTTACAGTAACGAAAATCTGGTCTTAAAAACATAACATATATAATTTATATCACTGTGTAGAACCATTCACTAATTATTTATTTTATTATTAAAGAAAGCAAAGATGAGATTAATTAGGGGTACCAGTCTTGGAGACCTAGTTAAAAATGCCATGAAAAGGTAAGAAATAATTGCTTGAAAAAATAGAATAGAAACTACTGGAGTTAAATTCAATCGACCATTTTCACCACCTACTTACTCAATTTAACTATCATATACACAACAGATGCATGACAAACGGTCTAGGGAAGGGAAGAAAGGGAAATATGTCTTTGGAAATACAAACATCTGCAAAATTATCAAAGGTATGATTAGTTTAAATGAAGCACAAACAAAACAAAAGATAATGAAATATTGTTTTTACCAAATTGTTTTCACAACAAAACAATTATATATTAAATGGAGTATTATAAAGAATTAATTGATTATGTAAATATTTTAGACAGAGTTATTCAAAGCTATCCAAAGGCAACGAAAGCGAACATCTTTAATGAAATGAGCCGATTTCTGAAGTACGCGCCAGAAAGAATTGGAGTAGGTGGAAGAGGAAAGTAGTCATGGTAATTGATTATTAAGGTTATTTAAGGGAAAAAAAAGCAAGTTAAAAAGTTCAAAGGGATATAAAATTGGTTGGTCACGTGATCAAATCCTATGACGCCCAAAGGGCTTCTCAGAAGATTTGATCACGTACCAACCAAGTTCATATCCCGGGGAACTTTTTAACATTGCTGTTTATTACGTATATTTACATTTGAAAAAGGGAAATTGTTCAGACTTATTAACATCGAGATTTTATGTTTACAATAATAAAAGCGAGAGGCGATAAGCGCATGCTATGATCGTTTTGACGTCATGATAAAGTTCTAAAGTTTTTGCTATTCTGTAGGTTCATATAAGGAAAACACACTTGCAAATGTAAATATTTATAAAATATTAATTGATAATTTCATATCTGGTTTAAGTTAATGTAGAATCATATACTGATTGAATGTAAAAACAAATTTAATTTGTTTTTGTTTTTTTGCAGATTGGCAAGATAACTATACCCAAAGCTGTCATTGGATCACCTATATTATTTGTATTTTGTTGATTAATAAACTTATTATTCAACTATGTGTTTTTTCATGAATCTAGAAGTGTTTAATATTGGTCCAACACTGTTTCAACCTAATTTCAACGTTTAAAAGGAAAGTTAACATCGTTTAAGGGTTTTAACCTAATTTCAACATTTGGAAAAAAACCAGTATCCATGCCTCAATAAAGTGTCAATATTTAACTAAATATCAACGTTATTTCAACTAAAACAATCAACCTAATTTCAACCAGTTTTCAGCATGTATTCAACGTTGATATTTGACGATGAAACAACGTTGATACTGAAACGTTGCCCCAACTTCCATTTGCAACCAAAATTCAACGTTGAAGGGTGACGTTGATTCAATGTTGATTCAACGTGGAAATGCCCGCTGGGATGATTTAATTATATGAGCTTAGTATGTTTACACGGTATTTATTTTAACATACTGCTTCCTTCGGTATTTACTAATCAAATAAAGTATCTAACATTGCTCGGAATACATCATCACTATAAAATTACAGCTTCTACAATTTTCAGTATACAAGTTTGAAAAAACCAAAATAGGTTGTTTTATTGACTTCACGGTTATAAAACAGAATAAAACCCAACACGTTCTAATTAGATATTTTAAATAAGAGAAATTCAATATAAAAGTTCATTAAAAGCATGCATGCAGTGTAATAGATATATAACATTTAGTCTAATGTGCAACTCCAAGAATAAGTTTTGGTAAGATTTCTCATATGTATGAGGAGTGAACCTTAAAGGGTGGGAACGCGCAAACATTTAGCATAATACGGTATCGTTTTAGACACGAATGTACCTATGATATTAATTAGACGGAGAATCCAAACACGTCATCTTCACATAGAATGAGGGCCACAGTTGTCTTGAATATCTTTGCTAATCTTCAGCGTGGTAATGTCTTACAGTCGATGATCTCTCCAAAGACCTTAAACACCTTGATTTCGGATGTGACAGACTACAAGTCCAGAGAAGTCTGGGAGTCTCCTTGGACACTGAAACCGATTCTATCATATTCCAAGTTTCAAAGGACCTGAAACCCTTCATCAGCAGAGGAGTACTGTCGACAATCAACAGTCTGTTTGACCCGATAGGATTCAAGGCTCCTGTCACATTGCAAGGAAAGCTGTTTCTTCGGGAGGTAATGTCAACAGTGAAACAAGTAGGTTGGGATGAACCACTTCAAGAAAACTTCCTCATCCGTTGGGAAAACTGGGTAAATTCGCTTCAGTGTTTAGAGGACATCAGAATTCCCCGCATGTATGGCAAGACCTCAGTGACTTCAGCAGACGATGTCAGTGTCCATATCTTCTGCGATGCTTCAAAGGAAGCCATTGCAGCTGTAGCCTATCTTAGAGTCAGTACAGGCAATGTTACAGATGTAGGAGTTTTAGTGGGAAAGGCAAAGGTGGCTCCGACACACGGTCACACCATTCCCCGTTTGGAGTTATGCGCGGGAGTCCTTGCTACTGAATTGGCAGAAACTGTAAAAGAATAATTGGACATTGCAAAGAGTGCATTCCGCTTTTATTCAGACAGCAGAGTAGTTCTAGGCTAAATCTCAGCAGAGGCGAGACGATTTCATGTCTATGTGTGCAATCGTGTGAGTCGCATAAGATCCTTTTGTGGACCTGAGCAGTGGGGCTACATATCTACTGAATCCAACCCAGCTGATATTGCCACCAGAAGTTTTAAGACTTCCAGTCTTCCGCATAGTGTATGGCTACAAGGACCAGAATTTCTTGTCAATGAATTTGTTCATGTGAACGAGTATTTCCCTGTAGTGGAGGCAGATGACGATGTATAGATCAGGAAAGAAGTTGTGAACATGAAGACCGAGACATCAGATCCTCCAGAGAAAGTTTTATCCTTGACTGACATATTTACAAAATTCTCATCTTGGAATAGTCTCAAGAGAGCTATCACAAACTGAAGGAAGATTGCTGTGCGTTTCCAAAGAGAAAAACAAAATCATCGCTTACCTGTAGAGCAGTTCATCATAAAGGAAGTACAACATGAAGTGTATCAAGAAGAGGTGCAATCAATCATGAAGGGGAGTAAACCACCTAAAAACAGCTCACTTCTTCCCCTTAACCCTGTCTTAGATCCAAACGGAATCCTTCGAGTTGGAGGACGGCTGCAGCACATCTCCACTAATCGACCATATTAAGACGATCATCATTCAATCATCATACCTAAAGGCCATCATATTGCACTTCTCCTAGTACGTCATTTTCACAGTAACATACAACATCAAGGACGTCATTTAACAGAATGTGCTATACGAGCAGCTGGCTTTTGGCTTGTGGGTGGAAAGCGACTAATCATTTCTGTGCTTAGAAGTTGCGTCACATGCAAGAAACTTAGAGGCAGCTTTGGCTGGACAAAAATGGCAGACTTACCTAGAGACCGGACCACCATTCACATTTGTTGGCATCGACACCTTTGGACCCTGGCCTATTGTTCACAGGAAGACACGAGGCATGCAAAGAAACATGGTGTCCAGAGCTGTCCACGTCGAACTCATTGTGGAGTTAAGCAGTCCTTCCTTCATCAATGCTCTTCGTAGATTTATGGCCATTCGTGGACCTGTTAAACAATTCAGGTCGGACAGAGGCACCAATTTTGTTGGTGGTGTGAAAGAGCTAGAGTTGGATGCCCATTTTATTGAGAAGGGCCCTGTAACCAACTACTTGAAGAATAACAGAATTTCTTGGATCTTCAACCCACCCCATGCCTCGCACTTCCGAGAAGTTTGGGAACGTATGATTGGTTGTTGTAGACGGATCCTAGATGCCTTGTTACTACAAAACAAACATGATCTAACACACGAAGTCCTATCAACGTTTATGCTTGAAGTTTGTGCCATTCTAAATGCACGACCTTTAGTGCCAGTATCAACGGACCCAGATAAACCAGAGGTATTATCACCTTGTCAGCTGCTTACTCAAAAGAATCCTTTGGATGATCTTGACCTACCGAGCTGCGACCAGAAAGATGCTATCAAAAACCAGTGGAAGAGAGTACAGTATCTTGCCGACAACTTTTGGACCCGCTGGCGCTCGGAGTACCTTCACCTTCTTCAGACCCGACCAAAATGGGAATCGCCAGGAATCCACTTCAATAAAGGTGACATTGAGCTTCTGAAAGACAGTGAATCCCCCAGAAACCATTGGCCGATGGGAGTAAGCGAAGAGGTCTTCAAAAGCGAAGATGAACTCGTTCGCAAGGTCAAAGTGAGGGGATACGTCCACTTCCTATGTTCGTCCGATCACCCAACTTGTGAAGCTCCTTGAGGTTAAGTGAGTGTGCCACCGAAATATGACAACGTTTGTATTCGTGTGTGGGATCGGATTTATTGTATTATGTACTTTTACATGATATCTGTACCAGTTTAGTATCAGAATATTTTGTCAAATTTGATTATATTTTTACATATTGATATAGTTTGCTTAAATGGTGATTTCTAGTCAAAATCAGAAGGTGAGTGTGTTGTTACTTGTTTTGATAATTTTTCAATTTTATCCGGTTTGAGATTGTTTAGGTTTATCTAATATCCGGAGAGATATTTTTATAATGAGAAAGGCTTCGCGCCATACATCATGGTTTTTTTCTGTTAACCGACTAAACACGGCTTGGATGTTTATAAACTGTAAGTGTCATGTCTTTGCATTCCTAATAGTGTCGACTAATTACGTTACATTTTAAGTGCATCGGTTCTTTTTACATGTCACATCATATTTACAGCAGAAATAGAGATTTGTGTATTGGCAGGACGTTAGCATTAAGTAAACCATAGATTGGACTATCTTATTATTTCTCTAACATGATTTTATTCCATATATTTTATAATTCGCTGTCTCGATAACTTACCTGAACTCTTTAGAAGTAAATTTGACATGTTATGTTTGTTAGATTTTACAGCTTACATTATGTACATGAGTCACGCTCGAATTTTCTAAATTTGGCATAATGTGAAATGTGGATTGTCATGTTGATGTCTACATGTACTTATAAATGTTGTAACTTTTGTAGTTTCTCACCCTCTCCGAAGAGGCAATAAAACAACTCAAGTCTGAAGCTTGTTACTGCACACATACATGTAATCCTTGGTAAGAACCTCGTAGGTTGTTTAGAACTTGTGTTCGAACCATTTGTATATGTTTATGCAATAAAATATGTTCAAACCAAACCAATCATACATGTACAGTCATGTTCAAATGCATAACATCTCTAATAAAAACATTTTAGTAAAAATGTGAAAAAATTATTCAACATAATAACATTTTAATGTGCCTATATAAATAAATGATCAAGAGTAAATTGGATTATTTTCAGGGGAGGAATGGGAAATGAAGACGATGCATTTCGGAAATGGTTTCGGCATTTAGGAGAGTTGCGGTCAATGTTTCCGAATGCAGTATTATTAGCTTTTAGCGCAATCTGCACAAAAACAATCGAGAAAAGAGTGCTTAATGTATTTGGAATTGATAAGAAAAATGTGAATTTTGTAGATTGTCACCAAATAAAGAAAACAATAAATTTGTTGTAAAAAAGGTGACAAATTCTGTAGGAGCGGCTATGTTTTGGCTTATGGAAACTTTGAACAACCTTAAAGAAAAATTTCCAAGGACTGTAATTTATTGCAACTCTATCAAGGATGTTTCAACCATTTATAACTTTTTAACAAGTGAAATCCCAGATAGCTTAAACTATGTTCAAATGTATCATTCAGAAACACCATCAGACTGCAAATCAGAAATAATAGACAAACTTGGAAATGACAGTTCTCTAGGATAGTACTAGCCATAAGTGCCCTTGGTATGGGAATTGATGTTAAATTCTGCAACAGCGTCATAATTTACGGACCTCCTGTAAATGTTGCTGATCTTATTCAAGAGACGGGGCGAATAGGACGAG
Organism: Magallana gigas; assembly: GCF_963853765.1. Classification (NCBI taxonomy): domain Eukaryota; kingdom Metazoa; phylum Mollusca; class Bivalvia; order Ostreida; family Ostreidae; genus Magallana; species Magallana gigas. Next base: position 54,115,462 of record NC_088853.1, read on the forward strand.
ATGGGCTACCATCTGTGGCAGTTGTACTGTATAATTCATACCAGTGTAAACAATTAGATACAGAAGTTAAGACCTTTTTACGAACAGATGTGTGCAGACGACAAACGCTTATGGAGAATTTTCATACCAGTGCTGAAATGGAAACTGTAAAGAAGTCTTTAAATCAGCACCACTGCTGTGATATTTGTGCAGAATTGTGTACTTGTGGACATTGTATTTTATTACCAATTGAAAAACTTATGAATTGTGTCACATCAGAAGTTACAGCAAAAGATACATACAGCAGTAGCGACAGTGAAACTATTTCATTCTTTTATGAATCTGAACAATTTTCATGTTTTTTAGACAATGAAGATCAATAAATTGATTTTGACAATATTTCATGTCGTTGAGTTACTAGTTTCTTGACTTTCATCAATATTCATTTTAATTTTTTCATTTATCGAGTTGATCCACAAAATTAGATGTTCATTAAAGATTTTTTATATTACATTGTATCGATATTATCACTGGCCACAAAATTACTGTTCATATCATTGAAACTGATTTTCACAAAATTGATGTCCACTAATAAATGATTGAAACCACAGAATTATGAAAAATATAAAAATTCAATTACAATTCAGTTATAATTTTCCTTTATTAACCATGTTAACTTGTATGTTTTTGGCAAGTTCAATTCTAGTCTTGATTCCTAAACTCCGCGAAACTTCTAAGTATTCACCTCAATAAATAGAATAATTTTGAAATTATGAAATAAAATGATGTGAAATTTTTAACATTTCATAACTGATATGTCTTCTCATCAATAACACAGATAAAGTAAAACAACAATGATTGAAATCAATTACCCGTGACGAAACGTCAAAACATTGGTATTTTTCTGTGCATGCTTAACATGATTGTCATTATTTTGTGATTGATTTTAGTGTTTGATGATAGTTTATAAAGAAAACCACTTAACATGGCCAAACTCATGTGCGGATCCAGAAATTTGTCAATTCGAAAGGTATGAGGCAAAATTGAACCAAACTGGAAATGTAAGTGATAATGAGAAAAGGTCAACATCTCGGGTCGCAACCAGAGGTCAAGGTCAATGCATTGTTCTTAACAATTTGAAATTTAAGTGGAAATCAGTCGCCATGACGGCAAGACAAGTAAATACATTAATATACTGGGTGAACACTTATAAGTTTTGATGAGTATAAAACTGGTAATGTGATAAACTTAAATATGTTTGTTTCTTAAACGACAAAAAGGCAATGTTGGTAAATGTCTAAATATTTTTGTTGGTAGTTTCTTATATGCATCCATGAACGGATTTGTTGGACAAACAATTGCTCTACATGTCAGAGTTCTACCAGGTATTTCACTGAAGGCAGAAATTTCAAATAATTTATTTGCTGTTTTCAAAACATCCTTCTTGTAGCTTGGGTATTTATCAATTCCTTTTCTGTTTTTTATTTCATTTATCATGTCTATGTGCTTAATTGCATCTATGAGATGAGGATATTCCTTGGAATGCTTGAGAATGCTGGTTTTGGTCTGATGTCCTGTTTTGTGTCTCTGTTTAAAAGTTCGACTTATTCATCTAATGCCATGTTCTTGTTGGCTCCACCACTTAAGTTTACAAACCTGTTAGCGATCAACTGTTCCTGTTTGTCTGCTTGTAATGTACCAGAAACTAAGGCTGTCAAGTGAATGCTTCCTATCAGATACTTTGTTTTGTTGGTTTTGTTATATATGGGCAATTCATATTTTGCACTTCTTACTGATCTATGGCCATCACCCATATCCACAGCTGTGTCTAAATTTTTGTGAAGTGCACTTATTCTAAACAAATGCACTACAAAATCAAAAAGTTCATCTTTGTTTTCATCATTTTTATCTTCTTTAGGAGAGGAGTCAACATACCCATGCATTCGAGACTCATGGGTCTTTAAGCTTTCGATAAAAGCATAACTTTTGTCACAGTGGTGGCACTGAAATCGATTTTCAACAGCAGTGTTGATCCAGTAGTTTTCAACATGGTGTTCATCTTCAAAAACATTTCTCAATTCCTGCACTAAATCTGTATTTTCAAAAAACCAGTTTTTCACTATTCTTTCACTCACTTCATTGATCCACGAAACTTTTTCTTCAGAGCTACTCAGTTCTGGCACAGGTATTTTCTCCTCTGTGCTACGTAGTCCGAATTCTTTAAAAAAACAGCACACAACACATTGCATCAAATATGGTATATAGTAGGAATTTGTAAGCTCTGTTGGAATTTTTGACTTCACCCTTCACATTTCTGGCATTTAAAAAATTTCTGAAATATGCAAATGTCCCTCTATTTCCAGCTGAAGTACTTTTGTATGTCAAGGTGCAAATTGCCTACAAGGTAATGACACAAATCAAATACCAGGTAACCTTAATACAACATAATGTTTCAAAACTACCCATTAAGGTAACATTGTAAATGAAAGATACATAAAAAGAGTTGCATTAAAATCTGTTTTGCTTTCAGCAACATTTACAATTGCACTGAATTTATTACAGTAACTTTTTCATGTCAGAAAATGTTTTCAAAAGACTGGTGATAATTAAATAATTCAATAATTAGAAAAATCCTCCAGGCCACATTTGAAGAATTGTTTGTTATTAAATCCTCTCCTGATGGACTGATGTGAAGTACATGTACCTTACATGACAAAGATAATTCTTACTACATGTAACAATCTGAGAATCACATTTGTTATATCAAAATATCCATCTCCCAACCTAAAATCCATTTTGAAATAATGAGGTGAGAGAAGGCCAACAATTTTCAGCAGCCTCAATAGCCAGTTTTAAAACATAAGTATGGTACCTCAAGGAAATTCATTAAGCGATAGAAATCTTCATTCTTTGAGATGAATCCTCTTAAACTTTCTAGAGGAGTAGCAGCATTTGCCATGGATAACTGAGCACACTGGATTCTTTCATCTGTAAGGCGATCATTTAAAAAATTGTAGAATAAGATTATTTATAATATATTAATATAAACAAATTAAAAAAATATATATACGGTTTACGGGTCAGGATCCTGTCCAATTTTGAAATATATTGTTGGTCTATTTTTATCTACATGTACTTGCCTCCAAAGAAAACTTCTTCCACAATTTCACCATCTTTGACAGGAACATACTTTTGAGAGAATTCCTTTAACAGCTTGTTTTTTTGTGTTTTTTGCTTATTGCAATCAAATAGGCCGAGTGGAATATAAAATAATAATCCTCCTCCATCAATTTAGTGGGAATAACAAATTTAACTTATTGCATAACCTAAGTAAGTTAAGGAGGCTGGGAGGTCAACAGATTAATCATCAGATTTTTCTCAAATTTTCAGATACGATTTATTAAGGTATTATTCAAAGTAGAAAAATTCCAAAAATTTTAGCTTTAAAATCTTATTACATGTACTTTCTTATATGCTTATACGGAGCTCTTCTAATAAAGGAGGCCGGTGCAGTCTAAAAAATGGCCACAACCATCCAGCCCTCTAATACATGTATTTCATAGATTGTAGAAGTGTTTTGCTGTTGGTGTACACTTACCTGATGAGTTTTCAGTCCTGCCTATGCACTGTATTGGTGTTCTAGATGCTTTGGGTAAATATTTTGAATGTTTTTAAGTTGATCTATATTGTTCAGCAATGCAGTGGCAACTATAAATGTCAACTCCTTGCATAACAAATTTTGGTCCTGCATAGATGGGATAAAGTCAATACACTTCAAGTCATAAGGATTCGGGTTTGATCTTTCAACACACACTGGGTTAATTCTGTCCACCACACATACCACTTGAAACAAATGGAGCGATATTGTCTTCTGCTGTGATGTTCTATATGAGGGCAAAATAATTCTATCCCAGTTGTCGCCTACTAACTGATATTTTTTCTTTTCTCCACGTTCCCAGCCTTCTCTGATTTTTTCAACACTCATGTACAGGCAGTCTTCCCATGATGCTAATTTGTTGGTTAAGGACTTGGATGTCATAGTAAGACCAGTTTGGGCCAATCTGTCTATATCCTTCACAAAAAGTACATACATGTAGTTAAACATGAAATTATTTGATTATTATGTTTTATTTTCATAAAAATTGTAAAATTGAAATGCTCATTCAAAAATATCTGTTTATCCTGTTACAAAAATGCATACCCTCCTTGTACATCCTCCATGCATAAGACCAAATCCACAAAGATACTGGGTCAATGACATCTGATTGTATCTGCTATGTAGAGCCATTGATATAGTGTGCATCAAATTTAGAAATGGTTTTCCTTCTGGACTTAGAGGGACATCTGACAGCATTGATGAAACAATCCTCAATGTATTTGGTGCTCTTAGTGTGAGTTCTTGGTGAAGTTTGTCCCAAGTGAAATACAGAATATCATGATGAGCCCGAGCTGGTAAAACTGAGTTTGAATTCTTACAACAGAGTTCTTTGCATTCATTGGCAACAACTGAAGGTGCTCCTGAAGATACCCCCTCAGGCTTATGTTTTCTTATAATATCAACAATTGATCTTTCAACATTTTTTCCCCATATAATAGCTTTACAGACTTTTTTTGTGTGCCTCATTTGTAATTAACTGGGACTTCTTGCCAGTATTGTAGTATATAGTAATCTAGGAAAAACGAAAATTCATAAGATGTATCAAAATATTAGCATCTCAATATACATGTTTTAATTATGATACCTAAATTAAAATAGTTTACCAAATTCCAATATGAAATTTTTCCACTAAAATGTTCACTTTTAAAACTTTACATGTAAGCTATTGTTTCAACCTAATTCTATAGACTTACCATAATGTTTGAACCCACATATGTACCTGTATGTGTACATGTATGAAACAGGTGTCTGAAACAACTGAAAATGAAAATTAAGTCTATGAAAACAATTAGTAATAATCAAACAATAAGTATCAATTCATTTATAAAGAGGACGATGAAAATGTATATTAAATAAAAAATATAATTTTTGTGAGTATTTGGAATGAGGAAAAACAGAGTATTTGTATTTTCATTTTTAAAATACAAAAGGGAACGCATGGCTTTCTGCTTCGGCACTATGGTCTCTTTCTCACTGCGAAGGACAATATTTACAAATGTCCTAGCACTATTTGGTAAGTCAGAAAATGGCTTTAAGTGACTCAGTGATAACGGTCGAACATAGACCGGTAAGTTCGAGTTTTCTTTCATTCCTGTTGTTATCTTCAACGGTTGGGATGTCCCTGGACTTTTCAATAGACGCTTCTCCATATTAGTTCTCCTATCTGAATTTACGTTAACCACCACATTTCTAGCCAACAGGAGCTCGTCTTTTAATTTCTTAGCTTCTTTTTCGAGTTTTATAACTCGCTCAGTTGACTGGAAACATTTGACACAAACGCCATTCATATCTGAACTGTTATCACTTACTTGTATATCACCTACAACGTATGTTAGGATTTTTAATCTTTCCTGAGAAAGTCTTAGTTTTCTGTTGAGATGTATAGTAATTTTAACAGTTCCGTCACTTTGTTGTTCTTTCACAATAAAAGAAAATCCACATACCACACAGCTATTGTTACAAAAATATAGGTTTTTCTTGGCGTAATCGAACCTGGGTTCATGGGGGCGGCCTGATTACTCTTCTCGATGTCTCTCTTAAGTTTTCTGTCAATCTCGATTAACCAAGAGGTGTTCCGAAATTTTTTAATGCGCTTAGAGAAATTCTAAGCGATAAGCTGATTGGTTAACTCGTAGGTCATTCGGAGAATGAGCCTTACGAGAGTTCTTCAGACCCTACAGCAAAGTGAATTAGTAGAGGCTGGCTTAAGTCTGACTTTTCTTTTTGAGAAGTACCATAAAAGAAAATTAAAGAGCAATTTTTTTTTCATTTTTTTTAATTACCAAAAGTTATTGCATTAAACATACTGATCCAACAAAGTGTTAAGCTGAATGTTCTACCTGTACTGATGTAATCGAACTCTTACAGCAATACACATTTGAAATAGTCACCGAGTGTCCCCATTTGGAGCAAACCCAAAATATGATTACTGGAACAAACACCTGAAACTTAATACATGTATTCGTGTTATGGAACAAGTTAAGCAATGTGTAAGCAGACCTTGGCAACTAACAAAAAAGTTCTGACCAGATGTTGTACTTAATCATTTTTTTCTATCTTTGTGATAGCTCGTGCAATAAAAATGCAACAAGACTAAAAAAATTGATCATTTTTTAACATTTCAAACAAGCACTGAGTGCCGTCACTTGGAGCAAATTCAAAATATGATTAGTGCAACAAACACCCGAAACTTAATATATGTATTCATGTTATGGAACGATTTAAGAAATGTGTAAACAGACCTTGGTAACTAACAAAAACTCTGACCAGATGTTGTATTGATTTTTTTTTCTATCTTTGTGATGGCATCGTTGCCATTTCCGTGGGTTATCTTGACATTTGTTATTATCAAGATGAAGTCTTCGAGGTCATCAGCATCATTAATTAGGCTTTCTTTGCTGCATGATTAAAGGGAGTCATTCAGAACATGTTGTGGAACAAAACAATTTGAAACACCGTTCTGCAACAAACAGCTTAAACTTAACGAGGCCGGGTCTAATTAGTTCTGCCCTAGATTTTTTAAAGAAATTTTTTACCTGAATTTCTATTTATATAATTATTATTTTAAGATTAAAAAATAAAACATTTACCACACCGTTTGTTTAGGGGGTCATCTCAAAGTTTGTTAATCTTTACATAGGACCCTATGGGATTTCGCTTGAAATGTATCAATTTTGCACATTTTTTAAACTTCTGCCCTAGGGATTTCTTTTTCTGTTCTACATATTAAAGTTATTGCTAAAAGGCATCAAATGGTCAAATAAAAAAACCCTTTTACCTCCTGGTTTGTTCCAGGGGTCTTATCAAAGTTGATTTTTGTATGCCCAATTTCCCAGATTTGTCAGATAATGGCTATTTTTTATTTGAGAAAGGCGGAAAAGGTGATCTTTATAGTATTATTCAAGCATTCAGACATATTTAAGTAATAAAAAAATATATAACATCACATATTAAGGGTCATTAATATAAAATACATGGTTACTGTCTTGAAATATATGAATTAAGCTATATTTAGGCGGGTTCAGAAAACGTGACAGAGGGTTAGGTCTGCTGAACCCTCTACAGGTTTTCGACCCGAGCCCAAATATAGCTTATAGTTCTAGACAGTTATGTTTATTCCACAATATAACATTAATTTTACGCATTAAACGAGCCATTTTCAACAAATTCCGCTGAATATCTGCAGTTGAAACTATCATGCCATGGCGTCAACCAAGCAAAAAGATGACGTCACAATACAAATCAAACGCTGCGCGAAAGCGTGCGTACTCGTTCTGTACTCGGCCTCGTTAATACGTGTATTCATGTTATGGAACAATTTAAGCAATGTGTAAGCAGACCTTGGCAACTAACAAAAAACTGCTGACCAGATGATGTACTTAATAATTTTTTCTATCTGTGTGATAATAGCTCGTGCAATTAAAATGCAGCAAGACTAAAAAACTGATCATAACTGAACATTTCAAACAATCACTGAGTGCCCTCACTTGGAGTTAACCCTAAATATGATTACTGCAACAAAAACCTGGAACTTAATACATGTATTCAAGTTATGGAACAATTTAAGCAATGTGTAAGCAGACCTTGGCAACTAACAAAAAAGTTCTGACCAGATGTTGTACTTAATCATTTTTTCTATCTTTGTGATAATAACAGGTGCACAACAAACACCTGAAACTTAATACATGTATTCATGTATTCGAGGTCATCAGCATCATTAATGAGGCCTTCTTTTATCTTCTTGAATCAATTAAACTAATGAACCAAATATAATTGGTTTATATTCATAATTTTGTTTGAGAAGTGAAAGGTGACATTTACTTAGTTAATATATTAAATTGCTATATGCTGCATGTGTTAAGGATGTCAATGGGTTGGAGAAAGAGAGTCTCTGATATAGGAGAATTCAGACTTATTTAAATTCTATATATGGATGTGAACCAAAATGTATTTGATCGCCCTTGTCGCAAGATTTACACACTCTCTTTGAACCCCCTCCCCAATATAATATTTACAGACCCAAGCAGTGCTATAGAATATGCAATCATTAGGCAAAGGCAGCACATGCATTCATCTGGCATTTTATCATTGTGAAAAAAACTCAATATCTTATTTTTTAATATATATTATCCGGGACGTACATGTACTCTGATATAATGAGACTAATTTAGTTATATTAATATCAGAGCCAATTTGACGCCCAACCCCTTAAAAAATTGTGTACAATTAGCTCTTATATATTTTTCTCAAATTCCTAAAAAATATTATGAATTCATTAACTCCGCGAAAGCGGTTAACCAAGAAATCTGATAGACAGCGGTTTTTTGTTTACATCCATGATGCGACAGAGGAAATGCGGGCGATTCATCGTAACCTTCTTGTCTCTTTAAGAATAAATAAAACATAAACACTATGTTTAAATAACCATTTACATAATGTAAACTTGAAACATATCTTAAAATTAATTCGGATTAGGTGATAAAAAAACAAATAAAAATCAGATAAGCGCACATTGTAATGGATATACATCTCAAGAAACAGTTCATAAATATAATACAACTCCAAGATATTTGACAAATACTATTTGATATCTATGCTATATAGAGCTAATTATATAACATACATACTCGCATGCATATATACATATTTAATACAATACATGTTGTAGATACAATTTATGTATCGTTACAATAAAAAAGGAATTTTACAAGAGAAACAATATCGTTACATATTCAAGAAATATAAATAATTAAGACACAAGTCCACATACAGTTAATAGGACACAGTCACAAATCACAGGGATTATTGAAAAAGAAAACATGAATGGAGAATACCTCACAGTTCTGGAAAAAGAAGATGAGCCGCCTTCAGATCTGCAAGTTCCTTACGCAAACGCAGGTTTTCTGCTTCCAACTTCCGCCGCTTTTCCCTCTCCGCCAGCAGATCCGGAGTGTTTGACATCACAGAACGAAGCTTCTCCTCCGCCACCTTCTTCCTCTGTTGCACCGAGAATGACAATCCCTCTAACCATTGAATGTACGCATAGATGTCTTCTCGGCTCTCGGGAACTTCGGGGAAGGCAAATGGGGGAAGATCCTCACAACTGGTCTGCGTGGACACATCAATTGGAAGAACGGTACACCCTGAACGAACCCTGTAAAAGGTGTGGATTTCCTAAAAACGAATTAAGGTTAAATTGGGCTTTAAAAAATTAAAAAAGCTCTCTTCAATGTGGTAAAAAAATATATTTCAGTCGGCGGGATTTCATTGGGTCGGTCGCATTAGGGGGAACATAGATAATTTTAAGTTTGGCCTTACCGTAAAAGATGTTCTCAATGGGGTACGTGCAACCGTTGTATTAATTTTATCTGTAACGTATAACAAGTGTTTTATTACTTACCTTGGTGTTTTGCTGCCGCAGTCTATCAAAGCAATTCTTAATATATGCCTCTGTCCGATGGTCGCTACATTTGGACTAGATAGCTGACCATCGGAGAGATTCTTGGCAAGTTTAAAGTCGATGTTTCTATTCAAAAATATTGGGTAAAGGGCTTGAAAATTAGCTCCAAACAAAGCTTCTTTCAACACAGCGTCCTCGTTTCTCGCTATCTTCATTTTAATTTTAGAGAGATTCTAAAAATAAGCTTCGGAAAGACCACCACCATCATCATCATCATCAAGAAGAAGAAGGCACAGCATATCATACTGTGTCTTCATCACATGATCAAAAAGGAAAGGACGTACTCAATAGAGCTCTTGACAATTTAAACAAAGGTAAATAAAACAGAGAAAATATGGGCGCACCTTGAGCTTTATTTTGATGAAAATGAGTGACAATGACTCCTAAGTTAGATCTTGGAATAGAATTTATTAATTTTCTCATGCCAAAACTGTTCTGAAACTGATTTACATTTTCTGTGTTTCGTTGCTTCGAGTATGATAATTTATTCAATTTGTTTATTTTAGATGAAGAAGAAAACCAAAGAAAAGAACATCTTCTACAAATGCTTTGGAATACTTACAAACAAAGGACAACATTGAGAACGAAAAAAGAAGAAGAGTTGAAGTTAAGGAGCGAAAAGCTGAAAAAGAAAGATTTGAGGTGGAGAGAGCAGACCACAGGGAAAGAATATAAAGGGAGAAAAAAGAAAAAAAGCTTTTATGGTGGCTTTTATGGTATCGAGAAAGTTTTGAATCAAAAATGAATTTCAAATATGATGAGTTAAAATTGTTTATCAATAAATATCAAATTTAATATTACATTTATAAAACATGAATAAAATTAAATAATTCTTTCTCTCTGAATAACATTAAGCGTTATGTAAAAAGACAAGGATGCAGATTGATTAATGACATGCATATCGCACATACTGCTATAGTCTTGTCTGTAGACAACCCAACAATATAAAATCTTCACTTTCTCGAAAAGCAAGATTGATAGAGTAGTTTTTTCGCCCTAATAACAAATCAAGTTAAATGTTAAATAAGTTCAAACAGAGTATTGTCTTTAAAATGTTGTACATTGTACTTTAATATGTGTATAGTTAATCACATTTATAGGAGCAGAGAGTCAGAGATAGAGAGAGAAAGAAAGGGAGAACAATAATAATATTCATTACTAATCTAATACCAATTTAAAAGTTATATCTCTTTATCAAAATTAATTCTGTTCTAACTTCAAGAATATTAGTGTTTGTGTAGCTACCTTTAAAGACATACATTGACAAATTGTATATATAATGTTTATAACGTAATTATACATATAAAAACATATACTTATCTTTTAAATAAATTATTTGTTGTACTGTATTATTTCCATGAGTTTTCACAAGCTGGGCATATTTGAAAGTAACCCTACTTATTTTCAAGGTCTTAAAACAACCCATTTTGGTTTCTGACAGTTAACAATCAGAAATAAATATAAAGATCATTTTCAAGATGAGATTTGGTGTCATGCTAGTGCTCATACAATTTTTTTGGTTGACCGGATAGAAGCGCATATTCAACCTGCTTTAAAATACCACAAAATATTGTATTCTACTTGTGGTCTAGAACTTGTGATATTACACAAATGGCTGTAAAGTGTATCAGTTTATATTGTTATACTTTCATGTTAAATACTGAAATCTGATTGGTTTAGACGCAGTTCATAATACGTTCTATTACCCTCAGCGTTAGCAACACACTTAGCAACGGGTAACATTACAAATTGTTACATGCGCGAAAATTATGCGCGTACGGTTCGCCGTAGAATTCACGTTATTCCTATGTTAAAGCAGTTTTCTTTAAAATTAAGACATTCAGTATAATAAAATAAATAGTGCCTGTTTGGTAGGATAACAGTTGAAATTGACACCCCTCAAAAACCATTGTCAACCTCCGCTTCGCGTCGGTTGACAATGGTTTTCTCGGGGTGTCAATTTCAACTGTTACCCTCCCAAACAGGCACTATTGATATAATGTTCGAAAAGTGACCAAAGAGCAGGCAATTTAGATGAAGAATTTCAACGCGCTTTTGAAATCGTAAGATAGTATAGACCCTGGGCTTGTTGAAAATTATGGACTGTCCTCTGTTGTTGATCATTACATTGGAATCTCCTGGAAGGTCATACTAGGGCTGTCACGGGTCATCGAAATAACCGAGAACCGCGGAAAGATATAGTTGGTTTCGGTTCCATTTTTTCGGTTTGTATTTTGAAATCCGTATTCTTTACAAAATGACGTCGAAATCGAAGGGTGGTTCGTTTTAGTGGAAGAACTTTGACTTTTTATGTACTTAAGTACAGGTTCACGTAAGAATCAGGCAAACAGTGATAAGTCATATATTTCATATTGAGATAATAATTTATTTGGAGAACATGATAAACAAGTGTTCTCAAAAAATGATAAAATTTTCGACGAATCGTGCATAATTGCGAAGCTGTGTTACTAAAAATAGACCCACTCTGTCAAAGTCTTTAAATTCAAGAAAAACAATTATATAATAATCTAAAAGAATTTCAAAAAAAATTAACGTCAATTCAAGCTTTAAAAAATGTTGTTATAGAGTGAAGACAATACGGCTGTATTTTATTTTAATTTGGACCAGAGATAAAGTTAAAATTGACAGGTTTCTTGAGTAAAATATGAAATCATGCTGCTTATTATGACGTCATATCGATCAGAGGAATTTTTACTCAATCGATCGCTGAGAGTTGCCTTATCATACCCGCGTTTTTTGTCAAAAAAGAGATACATGTAATTAATATAAAACTCATAATAAAAAGTCAATCAATGAGCGATTCATCATAATGACACTAAATGTTCTTATTACTTTTTTAGGACACCCTCAATCGTTGAGCATTGCCATTCTCATGGAAAACCATCACGTCATCTCGATTCACTGTCGCATTAGTTCTTACAGCTCTTTATTCATCAAAAAGAGGATTTCTTTCGCACTCCTCTAACAGATGTTTCTTCTTTTCTTTTTCCCCTCTCTCTTTCATGCCTTTTCCTCTCTCTGTGACATTTTTCTCGGAAGGGGTGTGTTCCACGGTGAAATATAAGATTTGTTTAATTACCATTATGTCCACCAATAAACCGTTCACATTATTCTTACGATGACTGGCGCTTACGTGTTTTGTTGTTGATGCTTTTGTTTTAAAACAGTCTTTGGTGCTAAGTTAGTATCAGTTGCATGCACATTTTCAGAGGTTTTGTTAAGGGACAGGTTTAATGGGAGAATCATTTGCTTTTGAATCAGTGTGCTGATAATTTCTCTCAAAAAAGAAGGATTTGTCTACCTCTTTTTCCTGCACCTCAAAAGTAACTTTTTCTTTTAAGATCATTGTTAAATGTTTCATTCACAATCTTAAATGAATAAGAGTGTCACCCCTACATTGGCCACCAAAATTGTAATATGACTGCTACCCTGAGAGGGGGATAAATCCTGCTCCTGGGACAGTCGGGTACGGGGGGGGGGGGGTGACTACTACATGTCTGTAGTTGCTGAATAATACAGTCAGCCAAAATTAATGAACAAAGATCAAAGTTTAAAATTGATAACAAATTTAATAGCAAAAGATGAATAAAGTAGATGAGAAACTGGTACCTCCAGTGGAACAAATCAATATTACACTGAAAATATTACAAATTTTACTTTGGAGTTTAAATAAGAAAAATGAAAAAATTCCTACACGTTTTTATTACATCGGGCGTCTAGTCTGAAAAGGACAGACTTCTGAGAGAAAAAAATAGTTTTAATGAACAGTGCCTTATCAAAATTAATACCGAAGTCGGCATAATGTGCTTTGAACGGGAAGATGAGCTTACATGTACCCGAGAACTAGGCTGCTTTAAGCAGTGGACACAAGGCGAGCAATCCGCCGAACTACTCGAAACACGCCTTTATATAGTGTGAATACACAAAAGAAACGATCAGCAAACCATGGCATGTTACCATACACCTTTTGGATAAAATTACAGGTAATAAACCTATCACAAAAATTGAAGTTACTATTTAAGTATCTTATATTGAATTATTTTTAGCTTAGTTATGGTTTATGCAATTTTTGATTTTTAATATAATAAACATATGATATAATTATCTCCCATGTTTACAAATTTGAATGCCCTTATTCCAATGAATCTTTTCGCCAAATTTAGTTGATATCGGACCAGTGGTTCTAAATAAGAAGGTTACTTCCAAAAAAAAACGGACGCCGGAGATAAAGTGATCAGAAAAGTTCACTTGACCTTTCAGCTCAGCTCAGGTGTGAGCTAAAAACGTCCAAAAGGCTAGTTAAAATATTGTTTTTAATATTAATACTGTATATATGTGAATAAAATAACCAGAATAGTGGAGGAAAAGTTTTCATTCTCAGTTACTTGATTGAAGAAAGCTGGTCCATAAAAAAAGTATTTTTGGTACACACCTTTCTTCTTTCCATTCATTATTTGTCCTAAAAACTAGATAATAAAATCAGATGAGGGTATACAATTTTTTTAGTAGCTGTTCGCAAAATAAAGATAAATAGTTAACTAGAGGATATAATTTAAAACACAGAAAAAGAAATTGTTAGTCATTATCTGTTCACGTTTGTGATACACAAAGGGTAAATATGTTCATTCTATTTATAAATAAATAGGCAGAAACATGAGAAGGCTACTAACGGTCTTTCAAACCACACGTAGTTGTCTTTATTGCCTAATTTACTCTTCTGACTATGAGCCGTGTCTCTTTCAGCGAATAAGAACCATTTCAGACATGAAAAAAAGTGATCAGAATAGCTAACTTGAGCTATAAAAATAAATCCAACCATATGGCATTTCTAAAACGAGAGTGTTAAAATTTCAAGCATCTGCAATTAACATGATTAACAGTTGCTGGGGAAAATGTGATAGATTTGTTCAGTACAGACATACAAAAAAAGGTAAAAAGTAACCCCCCCCCCTCCTGCGGAGCAGGGGTATAAAAATAAGTACTATACATAAGAGTTTACGAAAATTCAAATTTAATATTGAACATATCTTTATAAGAACTAAAATTATCACTTAATATGTGCAATTTTAAAAATCAATTAAAACTTCTCAGAACATACTTTCCTAATGCAGAAAATTTTCGCATACTTTGTCTTTGCAAATATTTCTCAGTGCGACCCTGTCTTTGTCATATGGTTGTTAGTCTGGATAAAGCTTTGTCGTGAAAATAAGTCGTCATGAACCAGTTTATTAGAAGTAAAATCGTAAATAAGGTCACAACAAATAAAAGGTGGTTTACAGTATCTCAAAATCTATGACACTGGTCTTCTGACCACTTAAGTTTTGTTAAGATTACATCATAGTTCTCTGAACATGCCATTTTAATCTATCTTATTTCTTTTTTAAAAAATCTTCATAATTTATCGAACAAAAAAAACCCTGTTCAACATCTTCTAAACTTCTAAACTGAAACCATTATGGACAGGCAACTTACCTGGTATAAACAGAAACATCAAGTGCATTCATTTAGGGACGCTAAACAAGTAAACAACTTTAAAAATAAAACTTACCGTCAATTTCTGAGGATCTCCAGTCAAAGGGAGAATGGTTTCTTGGTTGAATTTCAAATCTTTCATATTCTGGTGAGCAATGCCACTATATTTCGTTCCATTCCGTTGAGTACAGTTCAATAAATTCAGCTGTTTTTTCTTTGGATATGGAATTCCAATTCCTGATTGCCTGGCCCCTTTTCAAACTTGCTAGTTTCTTTAGCAACTGCCCCATTTTGAGAGCATAAGAAGGCCTAGCAAATACCTTGGTTCCACTTATGGAGTTTTGAGTCGTGATTTCTGCAATATCTTTTACCCCATTCACACATGCATCAAAAAGCTCTGGTATCAAGGAATCTTCAATATGGGCATTTTCCATTCCAGTTAGTTTTCTGAGAGATAATTTGAGTCTTCCTGCAAGCCGTAGTTTTTCTCTAACAAGAGAGGCTCTCTTGGCCCCCAGTTTTGTGAATTGTGTTTGTCCAAAAAGTAACAACAATGGGTCCGATTTTATTGTTCGGCTTATTTCATCTGCATGCATGGATTCTACAACACATGATTGGACCTCTGAAGCATTGTCTTCACCCAAATTAACTGCACCTTGCAATAACATCTTACCAGCTTACATGCACTCTTTATATGGAAAGTTCTCTATTTTCGAAGGATCATGCGGGTTCGCAATGTACATTTCTTTATATGACGACAAAGGTCAGTTGCAACATAAAAGGTTAGACAATACTGACAGGGAAGATACTGATCTGCAATGTGAAGTTTATCATCTTTCGGTCTTCTACCAACAATGAAATTTTCACTCTTTTTCAAGACAACTTCGATGTTGTGATTGAAATCACCAAGACTTCTGTACTTGTCTAGAATCTTCTTTCTGTTTTCATTACCTTTAGCTGCAATTTCTAAATTCACTTCTTGATGCTGTGACTTGAATTTTTTTTCTGAGATTTCAGGCAGAAATAGCAAAAATGCTGTTTTGTATAATCACGACCTTCTTTAGCACTATAACTACACTGTATTTGTATGCAGTTGTTGTTAGAAGTTGCCTTGCCTATGAAGAAAACCTAAGAAAAAGTTTAGAATTTACACTATTTGAGGATCCTTGCATAGTAATCCCACAGACTTTAGCACTATAATTCTCGAGAAAAATATTTTTAAAACATTTTCCATATACAATTTGTTGTTTTCCGCGAATTCAATCGATTGCGAATTTAATTGTGTGTCCCTTCATTTGAACAAACTTGAATCCCCTTCACCCAGTGATGCTTTGTGCCAAGTTAGGTTATAATCTGCCAAGTGGTTCTGGAGAAGAATATGAAAATGTGAAAAGTTTACAACAACGACAATGCCAACACCAAAGCCGAGAGACAAATGTTTTTACTCGGTGGGTGTCGGGATACTCGTGACCTGTACTGTATAATACTGAATATAATTGTATAATTAAGGTATGGGCATGTAACACTAAGCAGTGTACATCATGAAACAGCTTTTGAAAAAAAAATTAAATGTATTTTTTGAAATCGAATGTTTTACTTCAATCTATTTTTCTTAAAGATATGTTTTTATTGTTTTGTAAATGTGTGCCGTGCCATGCCATGAATGTGATTGTATTTTTTTACTGTTTTTGTAGGAGAATTGCTCCCCTTTTTAATGTGATTGTCAATTTCATATAGGTTTTTTGTATTGGTAACTTTTGTGTGTTTATTTTTCTAATATTTGTTGTTCATTGTCTTACCAGATAATCCAAAAATGTAGAGTTGGGGTCTCTCAATGAATGACTGCAGGTCAATTTTTTTTCTTTTCTGGATTTCTTTGTTTGAATTCTTCATCTGTCAGAAAGTTGATAGGGTCATAGTGAAAGCATGACATAAAACTTACATAAGAGTGATTCAATATATCTGAGTGATCATGCCACATCTTTAACATCCATTCCTTTTCCTTCTGATGTAGTGTGTCTCTGGCATTCTCAATGTCTCCAGGTTCTGACATCAACTTGCAGAATTGTTCCACTTGTTCTTCTGTCGTGTATTCGTAGTTGGTGTGCCTGACAACACCAGCTTTTTCAAGCCGGTCGATCTCATTCTTGACAATTGTTTTGAGCTGCCATATATTTTTTTTAGTTTTTCTTGCAATTCACCGTCTTGGTCAATATAATCTGTCTTGTAGCTTTAGGGGCGACTTCCTCACCAATGTAAAATTTCTTGCACTGAATATATCTTTTAATGATTTTTTTGAAAACATTTGCCGAACATGAAGTTGGAACTGATAATCTGTATGCAACTTTTTTTTTACCTCCTCACTCGTCGTAAATATTCATTGAAAGAGAATTTTTTCTAGACTTATGCCGTTTGATATAGCAAACTGTTATATAGCAAACTGTTTGATTTTTGTAACATTTATTTTTTCAGCTAACCTAGTCCAGTTAATAGGACGGTTTGAGGGCATACAAGCCAATTCATGTTCAAGTACTTCTTTATTGATATTGTATGAATTGAATGGGCCATGGTGTTTTTCTTCTTTAAACGTTTGTTTTTTTTTCATTCTGTGTTTTCTCCATAACTGTAGTTTCTTCTCTATTTGTAAATCCAGTAGCCAATCTGTCCCTCATGCTGACTGAAAGATTTTCCTGAGCACAAAAAGTAGTGGACATTCACATCATCTTGCAAAATAGCATTTTTCAGAGTTGATTTTAATTAACTCTCCTATGCAGTTACTCTGACAAACCGAAAGTGAAACAGTGTTTGGACCTAAGCACAAATCATCACCGCTGACAAGACTTAGATCTTGAAAATAATAGATACATTCGGTGTACTCCATGCTGTACCATTGTTTTTCAAAAACCGTATTTATAAATACCTTGAAAACATTCAGATTTTATATAGTACGAACAATTTAATTAGTTTTTTTGGTAGTTGTGTGTATTCCTACGCCAGAGTTCAACCAAAGTTTTGAATCTTGGACACTATTTTTCGTCGTTTCCATCATTTTCTTATTGACGACGAAGATTTAGGGTATGTTGATGATCTGTGTATTAACTCGCATGCAATAAAGTACAAAGAAACAGGGGGTCGTACAATTGATGGCATTTTACGTCATGATGTACCTTTCATTAATACATTCCAGCCAGATCATATTATTTTTAAGATTTGAAGGCTATGACGTAAGACGATTATATTCACCGGAGGGATTCTGAGCAGTTGTATAAGTCTTGCATAACACGTGTAGTGTAGTTAAATTGGTAGCATTATATCATCACCGACACTTCAGAATTTTTCTACAAACTTTACTTCGAGCGTTTTTCGACGGCGCGAGAGTGGACTGGGTATTTCGTGTATTTCTCATGTGTTACATGATTTAAATATTCGCACTAATCTTTTAAAATCTCACATCAAACGCACGCTATTTACATACTCTCCAAACTGAGCTTTTATTCTGCAGCCACATCAACTTCTGACCAGACCGGCCATTGTGATAGAACATGTTTAACCCAATTTCATTAGTTAATATTCCTGATGGTTCTATCAGAATCCGTCTTTCTCGAAGACGTCAAAATGGCATTTTCATGTTTAGATGAAAGGTCAAAATCAACGAAGTCTATATCATTAAAATCTCCAAGATTTTCTTCAGTAATTTCATATCTGTCGAGTGCCTGGCTCAAAGACAAATCGTCTAAATCTTCAAAATTGGTCAAAAAATCAAAATCGAAATTGCTTACAACGTCCAGCATGTTCACGAGCTATCATGAAATGAATCTCTTTTTTATTTGTATTTCTGTGAAAATGACACTCTCAATGAAATTTACGTCATCAGATATGCGACAAGTTGTTTACATCATATATGCCTCGTATTACATGTATTGGTTATATCGTTTTTATGGGGCGTGGAAATCTCGGGCGCTCCGCGCCCTCGATTTCCACGCTCCATAAAAACGATATAATGAATACTACTCGGCTTCTATGATGTAACCTATACATACCTTAACTCTTTTTTCTTTATTTTTAGCTCATCTGAGCTAAAAGCTCAAGTGAGCTATTCTGATCAAATTTTGTTTGAGCGTCCGACTGTATGTAAACTTTATTTTTTTTTTACTTCTTCTCCAGAACTACAAGGCCGATATGAAACAGACTTGGAACAAAGCATTCTTAGGTGAAGGAAAATCAAGTTTGTTAAAATAAAGAGCAACACTCTCTTTCAAAGAGAGATAATGAAGAATTATTGAAAAATTGTCGGTATCTTTCAAAAATCTGCTCAAAAAGCAATTGGCCATAAAAGCTGTAACTTGTGTGTAAGCATTGTCGGCTAGGGTCGATTCAAGTTTGTTAAAATCTTGATCCCCGGGGGTAGAGTAGGGTCACAATGGGGTCAAATTTTTACATAGAAATATATAGGGAAAAATCTCCAAAAGGTTTCTTCTCCAAAACCAATTGGCCAAGTTGTTCAAGTCATGATTCTTGGTGGTAGGGTGGGGATGACTATGTGGGAAGGAGCAAATTGTTATTAATTTGAAACTAAAATGTTAGAATATATTGTTTTACTAATATGTGAGCGTCTTCACAAATTATATTCTCAATTGTCCCTGGACAATTTTTTGACCCAATAGGGCTTATTGATTTTGAAATATAATGTTTAAGATCTTCTTGAGAACTGTAATACACATTATGTGATATGACTTTGATATATTTTTCCATCTTGTTCAGAAGTGGCTCATTGTTCAACATAGAATATCTGAAGAAAGAAATTTGAAAATCTTTTCTATTCTACTATTTAACCAGATATTTTGTATATGATTCCATAAACATTATTTCATTATGGCTGTTGTTGCTCAGGTGAGCGATGTGGCCCATGGGCATCTTGTTTTTAGAAAAGGGGGCATCTGTTCAATATAAAATATAAGAAACTGAAAGAAAAATATTCCGTATTCTAAAGCTCTGCATCTACATTTATTTATTAAAAGAGCATTTATTGGCCAAGATATTGTTTTGTTATGTTTTAAAATGTTATTTACATTTAAAAAAAACAATACAAAGATGTTATAATATAAAAAAATGAAAAAAAAATCTGGTAGTTATTTCAAATATTTTTTATTTTCAAAATCATGCCTCGCAAATCAAACAAAATTTGGCTCCAGGAAGTCCCTGGAGCAGAAACAGAGAATGCAAGAGAGGAGGCATCAGGCAAAGGAGAGCGTCAACTCAATAAAAGGTCCCAAAGATATGAGCGTCAACTCTATAAAAGGTGTAGAAGAGAGTGTCACCTCTATAAAAGGTCCAGAAGAGAGCGTCACCTCTATAAAAGGTCCAGAAGAGAGCGTCAACTCTTTAAAAGGTCCAGAAGAGATCGTAACCTCTATAAAAAGACCAGAAGAGAGCGTCAACTCTATTAAAGGTCCAGAAGAGAGCCTCAACTCTATAAAAGGTCCAGAAGAGAGCCTCAACTTTATAAAAGGTCCTGAAGAGAGCGTCAACTATATAAAAGGTCCTAGAAATAAGAGCATCAACTCAATAAAAGGTCCTGAAGAGAGCGTCAACTCTATAAAAGGTCCTAGAAATAAGAGCGTCAACTCTATAAAAGGTCCAGAAGAGAGCGTCAACTCTATAAAAGGTCCAGAAGGGAGCGTCAACTTTATAAAAGGTCCAGAAGAGAGCGTCAACTCTATAAAAGGTCCAGAAGAGAGCGTCAACTTTATAAAAGGTCCAGAAGAGAGCCTCAACTCTATATAAGGTCCAGAAGAGAGCATCAACTCTATAAAAGGTCCTGAAGAGAGCGTCAACTCTATAAAAGGTCCTAGAAATAAGAGCGTCACCTCTATATAAGGTCCAGAAGAGAGCGTCAACTCTATAAAAGGTCCAGAAGAGAGCGTCAACTCTATAAAAGGTCCTGAAGAGAGCGTCAACTCTATAAAAGGTCATAGAAATAAGAGCGTCACCTCTATAAAAGGTCCAGAAGAGAGCGTCAACTCCATTAAAGGTCCAGAAGAGAGCATCAACTTTATAAAGGGTCCAGAAGAGAGCGTCAACTTTATAAAAGGTCCAGAAGAGAGCCTCAACTCTATAAAAGGTCCAGAAGAGAGCGTCAACTCTATAACAGGCCCAGAAGAGAGCGATTTGATTTTGATTAGAAAAAGGAGCAAATCAATATCATACAGTTGATATTGAACGTAAGACACATCTTCGGTTTGCTTCCAACAGGATTTGGCAAGTCTGTTTGCTACATGTTGCCACCTCTGAAGTAAGTATATAGCACGACCAACCGTATCCAGTGAAATGGACTACCCTATATGCAATAATTTGCCAAAAAATGACTAAGTTCAAAAGCGGGTTTTTTCATAAATTTTTAAAAATCAAAATCCGAGCAATATGCACACCCCTGATATATGTACAGTTGATCTGCAAAAGAACAACTCCCTATCTTGAAAACTGTAGGAGGTGTTATCCGTACAATAAGGGCACCCTATATGCAATATTTTGCCAAAAATGACTAAGTTCAAAAGCTGGTATTTTTTCATAAATTATCAGAAATCAAAATTCTAGCAATATGCACACCTCTGATATATGTACAATTGATCTGCAAAAAAACAACTTCCTATCTTGAAAACTGTAGGAGGAGTTATCCGTACGATGAGGGTACCCTTTTGGCAGCGGCCCGCCCACCTGCCATTTTCACACCGGATTTTTCCGTTGGAAAACCCGGTTAAAAACCAATAATAGTTGTTTAACTCCTAAAAATCAACTATTAAAACAAATAATGTTAATCTTTATTAGATATTGAATTCATGTTTGCTCTTAGATTACCAACGTCTTGGACACTAAAACATCAAAACGCAGAATCATCACCTTTTCGGACCAAACAGGTTCAGTCGACGTCAAATGAGAGAAACTATATTTTAAGAGCTTGAGGAATTTGGATGTTTTGTGCCGATTACAGACAGGATGTATCCGCGGTTTATTGTTTATGACTTTGAGGCTTTAATCAATTCACTGGACTACGAACAAAACACCACTAAACTTTAATGGCAGGTACAACATATACCAATTTCAGTCAGTGTCTGTTCGAATCATCAAAATTATTCCACGCCGCAATGCTTTGTTTCAAGTGACCCGGACAATCTTCTTACAAAAATGCTGGTATATATGGAAACCATTTCGGATAACTGCAACAGAGAAGCCTTAAAGAAATGAAACTTTGTGACTGATTATCTAAACAATCAAATTTAGCATTGGAGTAAAGCCGAACCAAGTAAGACCGATACCGCCATGGTGAACGGTTTAAATCGCATGATGGACAAATTTCGATTTTACTGTCAGTAAGTGCCTGTACTCGATTTTAACTCAATTTGATCAAGAATTATCTAGCGTGACACCTCCGCATGCACGATCCAACGGCATGACAATCACAAAGAACAACTCCATTACTTGTATTAGTAACGACAGACTTCGATTTCTGTACATTACAAATTATTTGGCACCTGGGACGTCGTATTCAAATCTTTTAAAGGCATATGGAATTAAAGAAGTCAAGGAATTTTTCTGAACGAATACCTCCAGCGTTTTAACCAACTGGACGAAAAGAAACTCCCACCCCACAGTACTTTCTACAGCAATCTCCAACAAAAAAAAAACATCAGTGAGGAGGACTATCAGTTTTGCGTAGATATTTGGCAGAAACAGAACATGACATGTTTAAGAAACTTTTTAGAGTGGTATAACAATCAAGACGTCGGACCGTTTGTTCAGGCTGTGAGGAAACTTTTAGTTTTTTATTTCGAGAGGAACATTGACATTTCTAAAGTGGCCATGTCTGTTCCCGGAATAGCTTGAACTATGTTGTTTAGAGCAAGCGCTCGTGCACAAGCAATATTTGCACTCTATGGCAAAAATGACACTGACTAATATAAAACTGTAAAAACGAACATTGTTGGTGGGCTTTCGATCATTTTCAACCGCTATACTTAGACAGGAGATACTTTCATTCGGAACAACCCCAAAAACCGTGCCAGAACATTATTGGATACGACGCGAACGCACTTTATCTGTGGGCTCTGGACCAAAGTATGCCAACTGGACCACACATTCGACGGCGAGCTGACACTGGATTCCTCGGAGAGGTAAGAGACAAATACATGTCTGCTTACTATTGGATGGAATGGATTACCTCCGAATCTGGCAAACCAATCCAGCATGAGCTAAATTTCGGCAGGAAGAAACGCGTCGGTCCTTTTCCCGTTGATGGATATTGCGCAGAAAGAAATACAATTTTCCAGTTTCATGGATTTTTTTTCACGGACATGACTGTTTAGTGACAAAAAAATGTTAAAAGTGAAAAGTGGCATAAAACCAAATCAGGCAGTTACCAGAAAACAAAGGACATAACGAAGTTTCTACGCCGAAAGGGATATAATGTGAATGAAATTTGGGAATGCAAATACAACCAGCTGAAACAACAGTGTGCCGGCCTGCGAAGAAAAATCACGGAGTTCCCCCCCCCCCCAATTTTATAACAAATTCAAAGGACAAGTGAGTGAGTAGCAAACCCTAGAAGCAGTTGTTGGTGGGACTTTATTTGGGATGGTGGAAGTAGACATATCCATACCAGATCATTGGCCTGAAGGGAACGAGTACATCAGTGAACCCCATGAATATTTCCAAGAAATGGCCCCGATCTTTTGTACAACCGATATCCCGTTCTTAGCAATAGGGGATCACATGCAGGACTACGTGAGAAGGAACGGTTTGTGTGAAAAACTCATGACTTTCTTCATAACTTTGTCGATCGTTGTGATTTTTAATATTTTGAAATGGACACGGACAGTGCTTACGAGGCTTAATCCGGCGACAGCTTCCAAGAAATGTGAAACCCCACTTACAGTGCTGCTATCCTGAAAGTTGGCAAGGATAGGATAGGATAGGATGCACGATACATGATAGAAATATAAAAGTTTAGTTTTATCCTATCCTATCTTGCATCCTGTAGCCAATCAGATTCGAGTATAAATTTCAGAGTTATTTTGCGAAACGAAAATTGGCTTAAAGTAGATCCAGTGTTCTGTGATGTCACACTTTTTTTGTAAAACTTTGAATTCTTTAAAAATTGTGCAAGATAGTTTTATTTATTTTATGTGAATATAATCACATGGATGTAATTAGAATTATTGGTAGGTTCAAGATATTTTCGCAATTAATTTTATACTAAAGTTCCAAATTTTTATATATTTTATCTATGCAAAGGGGAAATAACTCTTTTTCTGACTTTTCTCTCAGTTGTATGTCTAAATGCTATAGTTTTTCTTATTCCAACGATTAATTTTAAAATATTTTTGTAATTTTAGTTTTCTGATAAAGTTGACATTAAAATTAAACAAGAAAAACAAATTTCTGCCTATGAGATTTTACATTTTTCTAATGCTAAAATATGCTTTAGTTTATGTTTATCTGGCATCTCAAAAAGTGTGATGACATGTATATTTTTTCTAACAGTTGATGGCATTTAAGTCTATTAAGTCGAAATCAGTTCGGTTTTTCAACTTTCCTCAGAGAATTTTACGAGTATGGAGCTACCTTAACAATATATTTTCAATGTCAGTTTAAGGTACGTCACTACACCTTGAAATAGTTTCTCAAATCAGCAGAAAATTACTTGATTATGATGGAAAGCAATGATGGATAAGAAGTATATATGTCAAATAGGTGAGAAAATGTGCAATTTTAGATAACTAATGATATTTTCAAAAAATTCATTCAGTAAACATAAACAAAAGCCCCAGCTGGATTCGAACTCATGGCCTGCAGTTCACAAACCTGATACTTTAACCTCTGAGCTATGACGATATACATCTGAATTGATTGATACAAACAGTTTAACAAAACATTTAAATCGCCATCTTGTGACGTAGTGTCTTTAAAAGTATAAGTCTCGGTGTAGTGAAGTACCTAAATACGTTTTACAGGTTAAACTATTTAAGAATAATTATTACATCAAGAACGCGGTGCATAACATTGATGCGCGTTTAACTGTCGGCGCTACATCTTTGTTAATTCGTACGCAAGTACGGAGTTACTGCGAGAATTCGATGCAATATTTGACTACGTCAGACATGGATTTCTGTATTTACTTCATTTAAAGTCTGCAAGGTAATAAAAGCTTGAATTTATAAACGACCAATTCGGCATTTTAAAAGATAAACATGTATACAAGAATCAGACCAATCGCACCTTCTCGGGCCTTTCCGGCAAGCTCGGAAAAACACCTCGAATGTATTACCTGGGCGTCCATGACAACCCCCCTTTTTGTAAAACTTGAAATAAATAGAACATATTTTACGATCTGTTGAGGTGTGAGCTATACTACATTAAAGTAAACGATATTCACTTAAATATAACACAGAAGCGACATACAAGACTGTCTAGCCGATACTTATTTTAATGGGAAGCGACTCCATTTTGTATAAAATTCTAACATCCGGTGATGTTAATACATTCGAGGTGTTTTTCCGAGCCTGCCGGAAAGGCCCGAGAAGTTGCTATTGGAATCGGACATTGCTTCACGTTTCGTATAATTTCTTCGATGCCCAATAACAGGGACGCATATTTCTGTCCGATATTAACCTGAACATATCGAATTAACAAATGTTAGCTATAAATGCTAAAGAATTTGTACTTTAAAATAACGTTTAACTATCAACGATATAAACTTCCTAAAGGAATTATTTATTTCCAGATCGTGTTTACATTTATTAGCAATGCGAAAGCTCGCTATGCGGCGGTGTAGATCGTAAATAAGAAAATGGCGCAATCCTAACCTCGATTTACATCGTTTACATTACGGAGTTTTTTCCTATGAATACGCCAGAGGTGTCCGAATGTGCTAACTATTTATAGTGAGAAATCCTTTCTGCATGACGTGTTTGGCAAATTTTTGTAAAGAAGCAAGTACAAATCTGCTCTGAATTTTTCATCGATGTTTTTATTTTACTTGTAAGGTGAATACACACAAGTAATGCACATCAAAATGTTGTTTACATACCTAAGTGAACATATGAAAACAAGGTTGTCATAGAATGATGCGTAATAGTTGGGAAAAGACGCTTTTTCGTGCAGCCACGGAAGTTCCAAGAACGATAACTCCATCCTTGTAGTTGTACTACAACTTGTAGTTTACGCTGATAACAACAAAATATGTGCCAATCAATGACAACAAACAATTAAGAAGTCTCATAGAAGTGGAAACTTCAAAAATTCAAGGCAACTAAGCAATTATACTACATTTATACATGAATTTATCACAACTGAAGTCAATTTCGAATTATTTTTATAAGTGGACATATATTCCCAACTGCTGTTTACAGATACAGAGAGTGAGACTGACTCACAGGTAGCTTAATAAAATGAAATATCTGTTCTATATTATAGATATCTTTCTAGTTAATTATTCAGTATATACTCCAGTATAATTATTCTGATATTTACAAATACTACACATATTAGCATGCAGTAAATGGTTTATGATTTATTGTCATGAATGAAAAATATACATGTGTAATTATTCCATGTGTTGCATACATGTTTTAAGCAATTTGTTGGCTTTCTGCAGGGGTCACTTGATTTGGATGCCACTCAGGGTCCATCGGAATCCACAAAAGATTTCACTTATAGTCAAGACACAAGCTCCCCTGAAAGTTCAATAACTGTGGAAAGCCCAAAGAAACCAAGTGACCCAGCAGCAAAACCAAGGAAGAGACAAGTAAGATATGTTGAAACAATTTTATCGTAAAAACATAAAAAATGACAATTATGTTTGTTAAATGTAAGGTGAATTTCCTTGAAATACTTATGACTTGCAAATATATTTTTGCAGATAAATCACTTCTTGGCTGTTGTAAATCCAACAAACCCCGACTCGGACATAGAACAATCCCAAAGCCTGTTGAAAAGGAGTAAATCTACACAAAAAAGGCAAGTCAACTCAAACAGTTTTTACAGGCTCCTTTGCTACAAATTTAAGTTGCATTATTTTTTATGAAGACGCTTTAGTGGAAGTTGTGAATGTAATGACAAAACAACAGAAACACATGTATTTGGAACTATTTTGGGTCTGCATTTCATTTCAGTCTCGAAAACCATGTAGTGCGCAAACAGCGCGCTAGCTGTAGGTTCTGTCTGTCATTGAAAGCATGAGTTTTGCCTGCCTAGATAGCTTAGGTGTTCGCACATATACATTTATAAAAGACAAGGTTTTATCAGAAAAAATTCCTCCTCCTCCTCCTTCTCTTCACCTTTTTTACTCTTTGATTCACTTTACGAGTCTACTTTTTCTGCAATACATATACAGTTTTTCTTTATTTTGACAAAATTCAATCTGTGCATAATTTAAAGCTGACATAGGAAAAGGGAAGAATCTGAAAAATCTAAATACATTGGTCAGGAAAATCAATCGCATCGAAGTCCATTCCTCAGTACTATCTATGGTACCATTGTTTATACCGTGGAAAAGGTAAGAAACTTTCAGAACGCTTTCAGGAAGTCTACAAACCTCTCTGCAAACCCAACTGTTTTGAAAAGTTGCCAAAATGTCTTATGATGTTTTACTCAGGTTTGAAGCCTGCGCTAAAGTAGCTAACTGCTTCCTTACCGTTTTTGAGTTGACAGAATTAGGATTTTTTCAAACCTGCTTCTATAGAATATCTCCGTACAGCAGCATGCAGTACCTTTAAGAGTCTTTGTATGAGGTCCTGGCCTTGAAAAGAGATAAGGTTGTGTGACATCAGCCTTTTTCCTCATACTGATGAGAATAAATATTGATTCTTCTCATAGTTTCTGTGAACAAAACAGCAATCCCCCCCCCCTCTCTCTCTTCCCCTTTATTTCCACTCTAAGATGTAAACGGCATAGGGAGTACTTAAAACATCATCATCTGGATTTCCACTGTCAATTTTCTTAGCTTCTGAAAATGCTGAAAAATGTCATATTATTTGCTTCCCCACTTCTTCTGTTAAACAGTATTACTTGAGCAAGGGCTAACTCTGCATAGAGATGGTGATTGTCTTTAACTTTCCAGCACACCCTTTTTCCCTCCGTGTCCAAAAAGCTGTTCAGTTTTTTGACATCCTCGACAAGTAGTATGAGCATTGTCTCATTGTCTTGTTTTCCAACGGAAGACCTTATTGTTTTCGTACGGTTTCTTTTTAGGGTCTTCCGTTGGAAACGGTTTCTTTTTATTATTATACTTTTTCTTTTTTTTCTGATTCCTTTTTTGGCTTCATAACTCAAAAAGTTTTTAACCGATTTTTAGGAAACTTTCAGAGATGATGTGCAGTTATAATGCCTCGAAGATGTTAAAGTTTCTATAGCAATGTCACTTCCGTTTTTACGTTACGATCATTCGATTTTCTTTTTATTGTTTTGTTATCTTTATGTTTTAAAGGACAATTTAGCTCTTCTAAATATTTTTATGTCTGGCAAGAAGAGCATAGCTTATTATTATTATTATTAGCTTATTGTTATAGAGTCAAGTTTATCAACCGAGTAAAGTAGATTTCTGATGTATAATCCGTTTATTCATTCACTACCTTTCGCCATTGTTTCCCAATTGTGCATGTGCAGTACAGTCGGTCGCACGATGGTGCGATGAAATGATGAAGGATACCATCGCCAACGCACTGTCGCTCTAATACTTCATCCTCATCGCATTATCGCACTATCGACCCAAACACCGATGGTGTAATGATGTGCAGGTAAACTTCACAGCTTTATCCGGATTCTATACATAACCTGTTGTTCATGTTCTTGATGTACTCCCAAAACTAGATTTATACTTATAGCATATTCATGAAAAAGTAATGTGTATAGTTTTTAAGATATTCCTTTTTATAACTTTCATAAATAGATTATACATTACACATGTGTTTTTAATTATAATTCATATATATACATTGACAGTATTCAGTTGATTTCTCCGGGTTTTTTAAAGATATAATCTACATATATTATTCCTAGAAATCATATGCTTTTCTACAACAAAACGTGATATACGTGACAATTCTTTTTGACGGAGAATAAATAAAATGATTATTTTGGGTAAATCGACGCACCCGAGATCTCGCTACTAGGTAAACATGGTGGTCATAAGGCCGAGTTTTTTAAAACGATGACATTCCAAGGCGAAGGATGGCCGTTGTGAACCATTGAAAGGAAAACAAAGTTAGCAGAGTATGGGTAAACTATATGTTTAATTAATAAATCCAATTTTTTAGGCGGTTGAATGCTTTTAAGGTCGGATATAATTCCCGAAGCGAGCGACACAAAAACGGCGGCGTAAATCGGAGGTTTTTACAACGCTTGGAACTGTAGCTCTCTGGTTTGTCTATCCGAATTTTTTCAACCAGAAAGCTACAGATCTGCAGCTAATTTACATTGATAATAAAGTTTTTTATTGTTTATAAAAGATCAAGTCCATAACAATATAAAACTAGACAAACAGTTTACGAACGGCTTTCCCCAAATTTATTTCAAAATTAAATTTGTTGACGGTTTATAATGATGAAATTATGGTGTACAGATTCAAAATATTCTATATTTTGTAAAAATACAGTACTTATTTAAATAGTTTACATCCAAATGATCATGTTAATTGCTTCTAGCTATTTATATATCATTATTGCCGATCATTCCTTAAGAAGGAATACTTGTTTATATTCTACCTCAAATTTGACGGACTCAACGACTGCTGACATACAAACTGGAATCAACACTATGGATCGGCAAACAACGAGTCTCGCGGTACGAAACACGACACACTGCTTTACATATTATTTTTTGTACCCATTTAATTATAAGCATGTTTTTTTTATATACTGGTACATGTTTAAAAGAAATTTTAATCCCAGACGAAACACATACACGTAACTCGGCACATTAGTGAATGTGAAAATGATGATGATGATGATGATGATGATAATGTAACGATGTTTGAAATGGCGCAGAAATAAATAATTATTTTTTAAAGTATGACTGCATGTTGTTTTGTAGTTGTTTTTATTTTATTTGTTCGTGTTTGTTTTATTGTTGTTGTTGTTGTAATTTGTTGTTGTTTTTTGCATGAACCGAGCATAGGAACAAAACAAGTAAGTAATTTTATTTTTTTAAAGCTTTTAAACGTTAAAAATATTTTTTTATTATAAACTATAACGTTTGGTGATGCTTTTAAAAACAGACATGAATAAAAATACATTTTTTTTATTTGTGTATGCTATATGTAATGGAAGTCTTTGATATGGCTTTAAAAACCATACATTCTCATCACAGTGAAGTAATATATTTTTTACTATTTTTAGTGAACGAAGCGTTTGATATGGCGCTTTCCGCCATTATCATAGCGGCGATTGTCGCTATGGGGATTTTACTTCGGTATCTCCTCGCGACTTCATTTTGAAAAGAGAGAGGAGGTTTGCGCCCCAAACTCGACAGAGCCCATCCGACAGAGCCCACGCCTTTTCAGGAGCTAACTTTCAAGAAGGAGCCTGTGACACCACCCTCTACCAGAAAGTCGCTCTCCATGCCCGTACTGACCCCGCAGAAGGACTTCTCTGCAAGAGATTTCAATTGCTGTTTAACGGGACATGGTCACGATTTTTTCTTAAAAATACATTTTAGATTAAGCATTAAAAATGAAAGCCCTAAATATACTTGTAGCACAGCACGAAAACCAATTGATAAAAATTGAAACAAATATGATTTTCAAAATCAAAACAAGGCAAGAGCCCAAAACACGTTTTTTTTATTGTTTGAAACATCACGTGACTAAACTTACAACATGGCGCCGAAATTGACAGTATTAGAGAAGAGGAAAAGAAAACAAGAGCGAATGCGACGATACCAAAGCATGACAATTAATATTGGTGATGTTATAGACGACTTGAATGGGTTGAAATATGATTTAAATATTAACAGCGACAGAAGTTTGGCTGATTTTCTTGTTCAAAGGTAAGTTTGGAGATATGACATCGGGGGATCGGCTCAATGTTTGATATAGTTGTACCTTTATCACTTTTATACATGTATAAAAGTGAGAATTGTCGTGTAACTCTAAGTATTTCAAATGCAAAACAGGCTAGGGAAATGCAATGATTGAGAAATATGATAGATTTTTAAAAAATCATCATCAAAATGATGATGTTTTATTTTATTGAATCTTGGGAAGAGGGTGCATGGTAGGGAAGGGGTTGGAGTCAGGTGGATTAAGTATTCATGGAAACAGTTAAAAAGATTTTCACTCTTTTAAATTAAATGACAGTTTGAATTCCAATTATGTAATACTTTTTTATTTATTGATACTATTCAGTGAAATTATAAAAGAAAAAGATACGTGTATATTGGTTGACTAAAAATTATTTCCAATCTGTGTTTAAAGTGTACTTAAAAGGTTTTGTGGCCTGATTTCTTTAACGCGTGCGTCAAGATTGTTTTTTGTTTTTCTAAAGGACATCTTTGTACGACTTAATATTATTTACATTTTTTGCTTCCTAATAAGTTGTACCGGTATTCAAAACATTTATATAATCTTTAAATATGAGAAAGAGCCAGATTATACTCGTAAAGTTATCCCTGAATTTCGAGTTACATATTTTATTGTTTATCATTGGTTTGTTTCCGTGTTTATTCTTTTGTCTATCTTATTTCAGTCCAATAAGAAACAGACATTATGAGTCCGACTTATATAGAATTTTTGTTGTCACTAGTTTTAGACTATGTCCATCAAACCTTTTATTTCCGAATTATTCCAAATTTTTCGGTTTTAAAAAGTTTTCGCTTCTTGTAAATATTTGTATTCAGTTAAATATTTTAGACATCATTTTAGATTACAACTGTTACATTGAAATGACGTATGGGGAAAATGTATATCAAATTACTTTCAGGGGGTATATCCTTAAAGCACCTCGCTTTTAAAAAAATATCATATTACCTGAAACCCCAGATTGCTATCATCCCTTTTATGGTATAAATAAGAACAATGACCAAAGAAAAACCGTCACACAAACGGGTCGGTGGCCCAGTAAGGAGTGCACTCCGTGCGTCTCCCGTTGTTAATCAGTCTACTTCTCTAGTTTTAAGAAATAATAGTCCTTTGCTGTAGGGGGTATATTTCTGTTCCTAAAAACTACGATATGAATAATTTGGATTAGTACAAAAGGAAAAACAAGTATTCCTTTTAAAGGAATGATCGGCAATAGCTAGAAGCAATCAAAATGATCAGTTGGTATAGAATAAAAGTACTGTATTTTTTCAAAATATAGAATATTTTGAATCTGTACACCTTAATTTCATCATTATAAACCGTCAACAAATTTAATTTTGAAATAAATTTGGGGAAAGCCGTTCTTAAACTCCTTGTCTAGTTTTATATTTTTAACGTAATTATTAAATGTTAATGTATCTTCTTCAAAATACTGAGTAGGGCTCTTCAATACACATATATACAAAGAAAGAGTTGTTTTAAAATAATTTAATGCGACTGAAAAACATTGAATGCAATCATCACTTGCTATTGAGGCCGCATTATAACGTAACCTTGTTTATTCCTAGCTACTATTATGTAACGTCAATAGATCGAGGTCAGTTCATGGAGCATGTTCCAATGATCGAGGTCAGCTCATCGAGGTCAAATGCATTACTGAATGAATCTTTCAATCGAAATTCTTACGCGTGAGACATTCTTGAATTAACAGGTCGAACTGTATTTAATGTATGTTTGCATCTCTTAAGGTAAATGAATTGAAATAAAACAGAGTAAAATGTTATATAAATATAAGAACTTCTTATGCAAGCGGAATTTATGCGCACGTGGAAGCATTTGCCGGATGCCTCATATGGACACAATAGTGATCGGCGGAACAATAAACGAGAAGAACAAATGAAACCGGTTGTGTATTTCAAATTACAATTCCATTAGTATTGTTGCTAGCGTATCGTAATTTGCCAAATATAATACGCGCATTTAAGAAAAATATTTCGTTATGAGAGAGGAGTGTATATTGTACACCCAAATGGAATTTTTCACTTTTTGTTAAAAAACTGGTAAAATACTGGCTATCGTTATTCAGTTTAAGCCTTAATACGGAAACGCTCTATACAATACTTCTGATTGTTTTATCTCTTTATCCGTTGATAAATTGTATTAAAATAGCCAGACAAAGTCAATAGGAACTGTTTACTCAGCAATCAGAGCTGTTCATTCACCACCGTCGTGTACGCTGCTATCAAAGATATGTTTAATAGATCTGTGCAATAGATCCCTATTGTGATTTCGCCTAATTGAATTAGCCTTCCAGTGTAACCACTTGAGATTATTTTATGGAAATTAATGCCTTTTTTAAGCACATGGTTAATATTTAAAGAAAATATAAACAGTCTTTGAAAAAAAATGTCCCATTTTTTAAACACGCCTGCGCCCTATCGAAGCCATTGTTACACACCCGTGCGCTTGCCACTTTTTCATGCTGATTATCTCAGACCTACAGTGTACCTTTGGGCAAATCAATGTTACAAGTTAGTGAATATCTTGTTACCTGTGAGCAGTCACCTCTTCCAGTTCTTTGAATGTTTCCAATTTTCAGAAAGTCAAGACTTAAAACGTCTGCGTCAGAAAGTTTACATCATGGATGAATAATATGTCTGTGTTCCCTAAATTACTATGACAGTTTGATCAGGATCTATGTGCGTATTATATATTTACACGTATTTTTAGACCCAAAGTGAGAGTGCATATTAAACACAACTGCGTATTATATTAGGCAAAGTACGGTACTTTAAACGAATAAATTACGTGTATCCTCTTTGTTTCCCTTATATTCGGTTGAAGACATATCTTTAATCCCAAAAATTAAATGAAGCATTCATTTTTAAGAAAAAAAGATAGTATTCAAATTAATTTTACTTATTACCCATGAAAATGAGTAACGACCTTTAACGATACATCATCACTTTTTAAAGATGACATCACATTACATAACTATGCGGGTCACACAACTAAATGTTCCAGTTTCCTCAATCCCAAACACAATTGGGTATTGTATGGAGGAATGCGTCATTGACCTTTAAAAAAGAGTTAGGGAAAGGATATTTAATTAAACACCTTTTAATCAAATTAATAAAAGGGTAAAGTTAGAGATCGACCTTATTGTTAGACACTGGGTAGAATGAATACCTGAGTGTAGTAGAAATCAAAATGAAGATATCTAAACGTCGAGAAGAGAAAGAGAAGAGAAGGTTAAGAAAAAAAAATAGACGTATGTCTATTTTATAAAAACCAACGGCAGTTTTAACGGCCACTAAATTTTTAGAAAATTTTCTTCTTTTACATTGATGATGTTCTCCCACGTTGAATAATATCTTTTCTTACCAAAGGCATGTTTCATTTTTTTTGTCCCTTAATTCTTTTTTTTATAACAATTTAAAAAAAAATTGTATCTTTGGAATAACTGAAAGGGTTTGAAAATGAATACGATACAATAGGTAAGAAATACTGTAAACGTATTATATTTGGCGTGTACGGAATTTGACGGAAAGTTGCGAGGATTTGACTTAGCGTTTTCCTGAATGTGACCTTTTTTATACATTTATGCATGACGTTTAACGGTGTAATTGATTAAGCAGAAGCCGCAAACCGCAAAAACCGCTAAATAGAATTCACCGCCAAATGTAGTACGTTTACAGTACTCTCTAAACAATAAATTTATCTATTTTTTTTCTAATTACAAAAAGAAATCGAGTGTTCACATCGTTGGTTTTCACAGGATGAATCTCTGCCATTAAGTTAACTGAAATGTGACTGAGCGGTAACTAAAGGGCGACTGAATGGCATAGCTATGCCTTTCCAGACCATTCAGTTAACATTCAGTTGACTGAATGGCAGAGGTTCATCCTCTGTTTTGTCTTTGGTTCTCTTAAAATCGATTAAAAAACTCAAATCCACAAGGTTGATAAAACTTTTTTTCTTACCAAAAGTACAAATTCATTGGGTTTTTTTTTACCAATAAATCTCATATTAAAGGGAAATTTTGGTATTTGTGGATAAACTCAAGGAAATGAACAAGGTGGTACGATTTGCTAAAAAATAATTTTAAAAACGTCGAAAAGTTTTCCATTCAATTTTTTTTAGGTTAGAAAATATGGGTGTTCCACATATTGTTGTTAAAAATTTTATCCTGTTAATTCGATAAAAATACGCTTAATCCATTAATTTTTACAATAAACGAAAACAAAGAAAACAAATCTTAAAAACATTTTTATATCAGTTCAAATTATGAATTTTTTTCCCCTCTCTTCTCCTCGTCCATATGGAACTTGGATCTGACATTTGGAGAAAAAAATCACCATGAGTAATTTTAAACGTTAAATAAAATAAAAAAATAAAAAGATTTGTAACCGTGCTCACAAGATAAAAGGCAATGAACTTACGGAGGAATCATTATGTCCGATTCATCAGACAGTTCGCTGAAATAAGACGAAAAATTAAACTGAACGGAAAATTTAAGTAAAAAAAGTTCAGTCTATGAGATTTTGCTGGTAAAAACTTACAAAGGAATTCCTAATTTGGACTCCTTAGTGCTGATTGAAAAAAGTGAGAAAAAAAAATTAATTTTTTTTTATAATTTTTGATATTTTTTTTACAAAACGAAGTAGAACAATTTTAAAAACCTACGAGGAGCTGAAAAATAGGATAGTGATTTTTATAAATTCAGCTTTTAAAGTAGAACAATAT
Source organism: Magallana gigas (assembly GCF_963853765.1). Classification (NCBI taxonomy): domain Eukaryota; kingdom Metazoa; phylum Mollusca; class Bivalvia; order Ostreida; family Ostreidae; genus Magallana; species Magallana gigas. Next base: position 54,151,366 of record NC_088853.1, read on the forward strand.
TTTGTTTAATTTGATTAATTTTTTCATTTGATAAAATAAAAACTTATGAGTGAGTAATAATCTAACCCTATGGGAGAAACCTCCCACTCTAGGGACTTTTCTGCCCGCAGCAGTATTCTCGGTTTACTGAAAAAAAATTGTTGCTGAAAATTTATTTGTCACGATTAAATACACCCCCCCCCCAAAAAAAAATGTCTTCGATTTATAATTATACATATGTACTAACCGATCTCTTTTAGGTTCCATTGGGGTTTTTGTTTGGCTTCTCTTTGACTTTTTTAAGGAGATCGATTAATTTTACTTTACAATTGCAAATGCACTGACTGAAACATTTTATTAACAAAATGAGTATAGTGGTATAGAGATGAAGGGTTAATCGGATCACTATTTGAATTTAACTGTCAAACTAAATATAATTAACTTTACCTTGCCATGATTGAAATTATGATGAAAATATCCAAAATGAAGGAAAAGTTTCGGTAACTATTTGAAAGAATGGGATACCCCCCTTCCCTCCCCTTCCCTTCCATAAATCTTTCACCAAGTGCTAATAAACTAATGCTTTCTGTTTTTGCGTAGAGAGTCAGATTGACATTAGAATTGAGTCATATCACCGTCTTATATATGTATAAGAACAAAATAATTAGTTTTCAGCCAAAAACATATGTCATGAGTGTGTAGGGAACAATAATGAAGGTATTGTTTCAAACGGTAGTGATAGAGATATCAGAATAAACTCGTAGGTCAACAAAAAAATCACCCTTTATATGCAGTGTTGAAAGACAAATATCAAAGTCGAATTAAATTGATACAAATAAATTGTATGAACCTTTTCTCTTCTATTTTCCGAAAGAGTTATCAAGTGGTACAGTTGGATGTTGTATAAATTTTCTTTCATAATGATTGTGATAATTATTTTACATGCAGTTCTTGGGATGAGTCTATCTCAGAACACCTCACCCTGTGTTTGTCAATACGATCACAGAATGGGAATGGCCTTCTGTCCTTATGTACGAGCTTGTCCGGAATGTGTACCCAATGCCCAGGTGGAATGTGCAATAAGCGAAATAATTTTGAAACCAAACACATCACTAGACCAAGTACAGATCCACGGGGTATGTGACAACATATCGGCAAACAGGCGTATGTGCATGTATGCAGTTAAGGAAAAAAAGATGCAGTCCACCGGCGAAAGTTTCCTCTGTTCATGTAATTTCATTTTTTTTAAATAGTGCAATTATATACTTTAAAATCGAGTTGTGATTGGCGAAGTGAAATTAATCTATGATCGAGGGCTAATTTATCCGTTAGGGGGATATTTTTTTTAATTTTATTTGTAATTTATTTTTAAAAACCAATTTCGGAAAACAGTTCATTGATTGCATTTCAGAGTTGAATTTTATTTTTTATATTTAAGTGCGTAAAAAGATTTCTAAAGAGTTTTAAAAATCTGAAAAAAAAGAAATTGGATTTCAATAGTTTTGCCACTAATCGATAGGGAGATACTATTATTGTCACATGACCTCGCCGATCTCTGAATCTTCTTTTGCTGTGCAATATCATGTATCATGTTATCGGTCAATCATCATGGCGTGTTCTCTTGTAAACGGACGTGTTGTTTGCCAAGGTACCGAAATTGTTGCTAGAATCTCATCGCTTCTTGTAGATTTTGTCTCTTATTTCATAGGTTTTAATGCATTTCGTAAATATCAAAGCAGTTGAATTGGAAATTTCAATTTTATCTGTAGATATGACCACGGTGAGGTTTGTATGGGGGAGCACCAGTGAGAGACGTGAGTAATCTCTTCTTTAGTCAATGTGTCTTCTTTTTAGATAAATATCGTTTATTGAACGAAAGCAGCATATATAGTGATATAGTGGTAGAGGTTTAGGTGATGACGTAATTATTAGAGTCTCCCAGAGGGTTATTTTAAGAACAGCGCTTTAAAAAAAATCGTTTCTGATTGGTTGTTTTAAAGAGGTTGTATTATAGAGGTGATTTTTCATCACTATTTTTAGAAAAGGTAGCAATATAGAGGTCGTGTTCTCATTGGAGGATTGAAAATAAAGGTGATGACGTATTAGTAGTATATACGTACGTATGGGGGGTAAAAACAATGGGGAACCTATTGTTTGGGGAAGACAAAAGACAAACAATAGGGTATTGAAATGGGGGGACAATGGGGTTGATGACCTTTGATAAGGGGTTACCCTGGAACACAATGGTGTATTGAATGGAGGTATGTGACAGTGGCCTTTATCAAGATTAAAGGGGAAGGAGAGATGTATAAAAATAGTACACGAGTGTGGTAACATGACGGGGCCCCGACCGAGAAAAGATCCCCCCCCCCTTTCGTCTAAATAATACAATGGAGACATACGTCAGCGATCACTGACGTTTAAAAATTATACCTGAGCGTAGTAACAATACGGAAGGGGAGATGTGTTTTGAAAAGTTTAAAGGTAACCTGGGTGTCCCGAGGAGGTTACTCATACGTAAAATGTAGGGCATTTAAAAAAAAAAAGATTAACAAGTTAAGTTGACCATTTTCGCAAGTTTTTTATTCAATATAACCCGGTTTAGGGGGTGAAGTGAATTATTTCATTTTCAACCATCACCATGGTTCTGAAGATTGTACAAATTGTAATTGAGGGTGAAGTTAGCGCCCCTGAGGGAGAAGATTGGGAGGTAGAGATTGCCAACGATCCTCACCCCAGCGGACAGATGGTCCGCATAAACAGAGAAGACGTGTATGTGTTCATCTAAGAACACTACATCGATTCGAAACAAACGGCCGTTTTCATGGCCACCAAATTTTTCGAAAAAGTTGCCTTCTATTGCAAGGACGTTGTACACAATCGTTGGTGAATATCATTTTTAACCCAGTGTTTCGATTCAGTATCTTTTAAGATTTTTGAATCTCAAAATTTTACTTAATAAAAGTTTGTATTTCTAAAAATTATTCAAAGGGGTTTAAATGATACTGTGACACACTGGGTGAGAAATTATAATTATTAATTGATCTTTTTCGTGTAAATTAGAATAAAATTCGTCAGTTTTTCATAGTTCTTTTTAATCTCAAAATTCTTAAATATTCGCAGTAATCAACATTAATTAACCTTATTTTTTGCCAAAGGTACCGTTCTCATTTTTTTTAGATTGATAAATCATTCAAATGTCAGTTTTTGTTTTTGTAGAATAATTATGAGGTTGAAAATGATCTCGGTACGATTGGGAAAAAATAATTTTTAAAAAAATATGTCATCCAATTTCTGTACGGGTTACAGAAAATTTGGAGTGTTCCACATTTTAAAAAAAAAAAAAATTATATCTCTACTAGACGTTAAATAGTTTCAACTCATAACGTTTTAATTAACATTATTTTTTACCAAAGGTACCGTTTCATTTTTTTGTGTGTCAATAAAAAGGAAGTTTTGCATTTATAGATTAATTATCAGGTTAAAAAAATGAATACGGTACGAAATAATTTCAAAAAACGTTAATTTTTCCATCCAATTTCTTTTTGTATTACAAGAAATATGGAATCTTCCGCATAGTTTGAATTAAAAATTCGAATTTGATCGAAAAAACTGTCATCCATATGTTTTTAACGATAAATGAAAAACAAAGAAAACAAATCTTTACAACTAAAACATTGTATTCAGAAAACAAAATTACATCAGAAGCTTCTTCGCCTCATCCATGTGGAACTGGGATCTGAAATTGACAGAAAAAAATCATGAGTAATATGAAAGATAATTTTGTAAAAGAAATTGACAAAGAACGCAAGATTTGGGTGTAGTGACTTACGGGGGAATGAGGATGTCCGAATCCTCCAGACACAAGTCCATGAACGCGACGTCTCTGTCGCTGGCCATGGACCCCTCCGATCTTATTGAGATAAACAAAAAAAACCAAAATTGAAGCAGTTTCCTCTTAAACATGACAAATCGAAAAGAAAAGAAAAAAAAATAAAACCTACAAAGAAATCTCTATTACACTTCTCTCTTGCCTAAAAAAAATAGCGAAAAAAAAGAAAAATTAACCTTTTAATAAATACAATCTAATTGATTCATTGGGTTTAGATTTGTACTTTTATTGATGAAATATAATCTCATAAAAGCGAAAAATATGATCTACCCCTATGGGAGAGACCTCCCACCGGAGGGACTCCTCCTGGTCCACAAGCGTACGCGGTTTACTGAAGAAAAGAGAAATTGTAACTTAGAATTTGCCACGATTTATTGCCCCCTCCCCTCCTAAACTGAAATTACTCTCTATTTATACTAACCACGGTCTCTTTGGTGCTTTTGGCGTAGTCGGCACGCTTCTTAAAAAAAAAGAGGGGTCACTCATGAACGACGTCAGGAAATTTAAGAATAAAAGTTCATTTTTAACTTATTGGTAGAAAAAATTTGTTTTAATATTAATAGCATTACTAACCCATTTTTTGTGATAGGGGTTTGGCTATTAATGAAAAGGAAAATATATTAATACGTATGGTTTTTCATTAATTGAAAAAAGAATAATTTTTGAAAAAAGTAGATTCAATTGGAAATTTTATTTTAAAAAATAAATAGTATGTAACCTACACGTCTGATGTAGACGTCATGCCAGCTGACAACTGGCCACCCCTTCTGCTATGTCTTTAAAAAAATGAATAATATTTAATTTAAATATAACAAAATTGTCATGAAAAAAAAAATAAGTTTGTATATGTGTTTTAATTTTAGTAAAAAAAATTAAACATCTTTTAAATTATCGTGTAATAAAACTTACGGGCACGGGCATTTATCAAGGATGTCCTTGATTTTCTCAAGAAGCTCCACCACTTCTATTTTAGAGTTGCATATGCATTGGCTGAAACATTTAAGTACCAAAAAATAAGTATAGAGGAATAAAGATGAAGGGAAAATTGGACCACTTACAGTAAGAGTCAAAACTAAAATCTTATTAACTTACCTTGCCATGGTAATCTTAATCCAAAAAATATGAATTATTAACAAATAACGAGATCCTTCAGAAAAAAGGGGAAGATTTGGAGGTTTTCAACGATTTTATATTTCGATTTCCATCAAAAAAAAACTGACGCCAATGATTGGTTCGGGTTGAACGGGGTGGGGGAGGAAGAGGGGTGATGTGGAATAAAAAATATTTTTTACGGGTGAATGCGGTAAGCTAGAAACGTGTTGTATGTTTGCTAATGACCGCCCCCCCCCCCCCCCCCCCCACTTCCGGAGTTTGTGACCATTGCCCGGGTTGAGTGCGCAATTAAAGAAATCATTGTTAAACCGAACACATCGCTGGACCAAGTACTGATCCACGGACAATGTACCAACATGTCGGCGTACAAGCGATTTTGCATGCTAGCAATTAAAGAAATAAAGATGCAGGCCACCAGCGAAAGTTTCCTCTGTGCAGGTAGTTCTATTTTATTCATTTCTTCAACTTTAAAATTAAGATGTGATTGGAGAAGTGAAATTACTTTACCTCGAGAGTTGATTTTACCTACAGGAGGATATATTTTTCGTTTTTTATTTAATAGATTTTATTTTTTGAATTAAAAATAGCTATTGGGCTTCAGAGCTTAATTTTTTGAGAAAAAATATTTAAATGTGTAAAAACAAATCTAAAGCGTTCGAAACAAAAAAAAATCAAGAAATATGACTTTTGATAGTTTTTGGTAACTTATCGATTTTGCAAGATCACTCATTAGTCACATGACTTCGCAATTCATTCTCTTCTTTTGTCACGTCACATCTGTATGTCACGTGATAAATTAGTCGTTCTCTTGAGAACGGAGCGGTGATTTGCTCAGGTACAGAATTGTTGTTGCTTGAATATATCTTTATCTATTATTTCATTTGTTTAAATGCGAAATGTTGTAACCCCTTAGATTTTAATCTTTTACTTCATTTGTTTAAATGCATTTCGTAAATCTCTAAATATCTTTTTCGGTAATCTTATCTGTAGAAATGACGACATTATCCTCGACCATGCCGAGATTCAGTGAGAAACGTAAGTATTCTCTTTCGTCAACGTTTTATGTTTTGTTTTAATGTTACCGTTTATTGAACGATTTTGATTCGGATTGTTGTTCAATTTCGTGGGAAATCTATCATTGCATTTCAGTTATTTCTCGCGATCCCGCGTGTTCGAACTTACGTTCGAGTGCGGGCAATCTGGTGTAAACTGGTTTCGACCGAATCAGTAATGAGAAAGGCGTGTTTGTGATGAATGAAATCCCCTCTGTTAAGAGAGAGAGAGAGAAGTCTCTATTTGATTCATGTCGACATACTTTAATCTTTATTTTTTGTAAACTCAAAATATTGATTTTTTTTTAACATTTTAATTTAGATGTAACACACGAGAGGGAGTCGTCAAGCTCACACCAGAACTTTACGACGACTGACGCGACCACACAAACTTCTGTTATCAGTAGCACGCTTAATAATAGTATCGCGCTTATTAATAATAGTAGCATGCACAATAATGACACGTCTGCATTTAATAGTACACCCATCCCGCATGACTATACTAAATCTCTGACGTCACCTGTAACCACTATTACATTGCATGAAAGTACACCTCGAGCGCATTCAGTAGAACAGACCACCCCATTTACCAAATCTAACAACACTATGCCTGACACGACCCGCTTTAATACAAATGTCACTCTATCCTCTGTAAATACTTCCTCGCATGATTTTTCACCTTATACTTCTAAATTGACGGACTCGACGACTACCGACTTGTACGCTGAAGTGAGCACCATCAGTTTTAAAAACATTGAGGCTCGCGGTACGAAATACGACAAACTGTATCACATATTATTCCTTATACCCATTTTATTCATAGCATGTTTTTTTGTATTTCGTAATTATATTATGAAAATAAGTCCTAATCGTAGATCAAATCACCTATCTTTAGACACAATAGACAGTCAATTTGAAAAAAAAGTGAATGAATGTAAAATTGAATGTGATGATGATGATGAGGATGAGATGGTGTTTCAACAATAAATCTAATAAATTATTTTTTTTAAAGTATTAGTGCATGTTGTTTTATAGTTGTTTGTTGGTTGATTTGTTTGTTTTTTGTTTGCATGAACTGCGCACGGAATAAGACAAGTAAGTAATTCTTTTTCTTAATCATATTTTTTATGGTGAACTTAAAAGTTATATGTTTTTTTTTTGTTTTTTTTTTAAAAAATCAGACATGATTGATAAATTCTAAATAATACAATTTTATCGAATACATTTTGTGTTTTATGGAACAGAGGATTTTGATGTGTCTTAATAAAAATCATGCATTTTTATCACAGTCATGTAATATATGTTTTCCTATTTTTCTTTAGTGAACGAAGCTTTCGACATGGCCCTTTCGGGCTTGATTGTTATAGGGGGGCTAGTTCTTGTTGCGGTGTTGCGGTGTCTCCTCAGGAGATACCGCAACTTCATCGTCGTCCGTGAACGTCGACAGGCGGGTGCAGCGTCACTTTCCAACCCCCAACTGATGCCAGGACGAGCCGCGGAGCAGCGCCGGGAGGCCCTCAGGCAACTGTTCAGGACAGCGGAGCCGGCCGAGGACATCCCACCAATTCTCATGGAGGAACTGGTGAGGAGGATTAAGAAAGAGCCAGTGATCCCACCCCGCGCCCAGTCCATGCCAGTGCTCACCCCGACCAATTCATGTCTTTGTATACCTTACTTCAAAACTTTTTAGGCTCTCTCTTTCTCTCTGTCTCTCAATTACAAAAAATCCAGTAAAACGAAGTTGTATACTACATGTAAATAAAGTCTATATTTTCTTTATTTGTTTGACCCCTCATTGAATATTCTATACATTTAAAGGATTTTTCGTTGGTTTTAGCTCTTTCTTTTTTTTTCAAAAGAATTTAAACTATTTTATAATTAATTCTCTTTGTTCATCATTGCAGAAACTTAGACGTCGGCTGTCTGCCTTGGACAAGAAGGAGCTTGTCCGTGGATAACTTCCCAGCAAGTCAGCGCATAAGTATATGAGTAGCGACGAGGAAGGAAGGGGATGATGGCTTTATTTGAAAGCTTGAATGGTGTTATCGCTAATCAAGATTTTTAATTTAAAGTGTTAATCAAACTTTTCCATTAAATTTACAAAAGTAAAGATGTCTTTACAACTATATTTAATTAATATCATTAAAAGTAAATTTCATAATTGAATTGTTGTAAAGCCAATTTTACAAAACTGAAAGATTAGCTTCACTGGAATAATTTGCTTTGTAAAATAGGCCATTACAATTCATTTACTTTTATGTAAAATCAAGTAAAGATTACTTTTAAATTATTTGTCTTAGTTAAGTAAATTTTTGTAAATACAATTAAATGTAATGTAAATATAAAATTTACAATATATTTACATGTATTGTAAAGCTGTTTTTTCATGCAGTGCATGTTAATTTATTTCTTACATATTCAGTGACCGTTGCATATAAAAACGTGATTGGAATTCACAGTTAATATGGATCCATTTTAAGCTTGTAGAATAATTTGAACATTTTGATGTGAAGGGGGAGTTGAAATCAATATACAAATGAATATATGTCTTCTTCATTTTATAAGAATATGATGTTTTTTTTACTTTTTGCGATATTTAAGAGAAAACAATCAAATGTTTGCTTTTGTAATAAATAATGCATTACATACCTATACATATAGGTAACTATTCTTATCATATAGTATAGAACAGATAACGTTGAACATATATTCAATTGGACCATTCTATTTATTGCATTATAAAATACTTAAGAAAATATAAATAATAAGGTATTTCTTTTAATTAGGGAGGGAAGTTACCCCCTGTGCTGTATATTCAAGCAGACAATTGGGGGGGGGGGAACAAAAATAAGTTCATGCTATAATTTTGCGAATACCTTGTCCACGAAAATATCTTTAAAGAAGTAAGCAAAAAAAGAAGAAAAGAAAGCATTTCAATGTAATCAAAAACAGATATTATTCACTATTTTTTAGGTCGTCAAGACAATATACGCATGATACAAACGGATTTCTTGACAAATTTTAACTTAAGGAGGGCATTTTTTAGAGAAAAGGCTTTCCATAAATATTTTCATTGAAAGTAATTACATTATATAGTATTTCACTCCTTTTTGAGGCCCATTTGCCTTTCTTTATGGTGGGTCATACCCATGAAATTATCGACGCCTGTTTCAGCAAGGTATCAGATATTCTAAGAAGAAACGATGCAGAGACCTTAGATGACCTCGTCAACTTATTACCGAACATCACGAATATCAAGTACGTTTTTGACGTACGATCTTGGTTTGAAGACAACATTCTTGACGTTTGGAAGCACACACAGCCCCTGCATTATAAATTTAAAAACAGCGGCCATGTCGTAGAAGCTTACTATAAAGGAAAGCACGATTCCGCCTGGAAATATCTTGTTGGGGGACTACTTGTAAGAAATCAACACCAAAAATATTATCAAAATCCGTGGCAGTCCAAAACTCTCATCTATTAATTTTGATGGAATAGGCTGAAGAAAATTGAAAGCCATCTCAAATTCTCGAAATGTTTGTTCAGTGACCAGATAGACCAAACGCAGTTACAATGGTGGAACAATTTTATTCAAATGTGGAAGAAATGTAAGGAAAACGTATTTGAATGTCCTAGGCAAATTTTTGTGAATGCACAATGGCTTCTGCCAAAACTGCCCAAACACGACGATGAAAGTGAGAGTGAGGAAGACTGTGAGATGCCCGATGCAATTCAAAACATGATGGACGCTGAAGTGATGGACCGAGTAGTCGTCATCAAGTAAAATCCAATCATTTTAACAACACGCAAGTTCACTTATTCGTGGGGATGTAATTTCGTGGGTGTGCTTGTTTTCAGTTTAAGTAAGGAACTAACTCTTAAAAAACTTGTTTTCGTGGAGGACATAAATTCATGGGGGAGGTCTACCCACAAAAACAACGAAAATTGAGCCACCACGAATTATTCCACAGTATTTCAAAGATAAATGTAATTAACTGCATAATAACAAGTAATAGCATCGGATTAGTTTTTAAAGAAAACCCTGATACAAATACTGTTGATTTTTTTTTTATAAATGCACAGAGATTTAAATTGTTTGTATATAAAAATGGTCGATCACAAAATTTAGTAAACATTTTACAATAACGGGCGGCGTTTCAGAAATCGGTAGGTACACCTAATATTTCAAACATTGTAAATGTATTTGATTAAAAATGGTACCAGCACGCACCAAAATTACAACGATAAAATTCATGAATTGGTGGGTCCAACACGTTTTGTGGATTTTGTTCAAAGTTGAATATTAATTGTTTGAATTTCAAAGAATATGTGGTTGCACAAAAATGCAAACATGATTTGTTTTTCTGAATCAAGTTTCATTTTATTGTATATTTAGAATTTGGTGGGATCACCAACTATATTTAATACATAACATGAATTGACTAATGTTGGCTTGATAAAAACAATGCTTAAAGATTATGTACTGATTGTGAAGAAATTGTGTATTAAACGTATATTTTGTCATATCAAGTAGCGATATTTTGTTGTCAGAAAATGGTGGGGGCACGAAACATGAAAATTCAAATTGTTTTTAGAAGAAGCATCAACACTGAATTTGTGGGTCCACCAATTAATTTGTATATGAATGTAAAATTCGGTGAAATAGAAAATATATCAAAATTTTATATATTAAAGAATCGATTTGTATCAGTTTGTGGTTCCACCAGATTTTGTATCAAGTCATCTCATGAAAGTTGAATACTTTTAGAAATATCCCAAGTATTTGTATATTCAGTCAAAGTTGGTGGTCATACCAAAGTTTGCGTCATTTTATAACTTTTAAAATTATTTTTATAGAAATTGGTTGATCCACCAAGTTTTGTAACTAATATCTGTAAATGGTTGAGTACGTTTTTAATTTTAAGTCATTCCTCATGTGTCAATAAAGGAATATGAAAGTAAATTTTTATTCAATTCTTGAAATGAACAGCCTTCATTTTTCAATATGAAGTGTAGAAAAGAGAATTTGAAAAGAAAATCCTCTTCCTTAATGGAAACAGTTGTTATCTTTTAGCTTTTCGGATTTGTACATTCTTTCCAATCAAGTTGTAGTATTAGACAAAGACATGAAGGAAATCGCAGCTGTCAGAAAAGTTATTCCAGGGGCCGAAATCTAACTTTGTAAATTCCATGTCAGCTGTAGATAGATTTATTCAAAAATTATCAAAACCACAATTGGAAAAAAATGATCTTATAAAATCTGTTCAGTCACTTGTGTTTTCGAAATCAAAATCAGGTTTTGAAAGAGCATTAGGTCAACTGGCAGCAACAGCCCCTGAGAGTTTCATGGCCTATTACAACAAAAACTAGAACTGTCCTAATGGGACTAATACCCCCGCTAGGCTAATTTCAAATGGGACAAATAATTGAATTGAATAATAAAGGTTTGGAACACATACAAAAAACAATTTCTAGAATTGTAAAAAAAAAAAAAATTAGTTAACAAAGAAAAATTAAAATCAAAATTGTTAGAATTTCACTGTAAATACATATCTATAACAGTAATACATTTACAAATGTATGTATTTGATGATATATTTTTTTAATTTAATTGATTTAAAGAACAAGAGGCCCAGGGGCCACATCGCTCACCTGAGCAACAATTGCCTTAATTCTGATCAAATTAGCATTACAGTATCAAAATATCTTGACAACTGAGTACAGTAGATCTTGCTAAAAAAAAATTGAAAATATGCCAATTTTTATCCACCTCTTATATTTTGGTAAATACCAAGCCCCTTTTGTTGTTGTACCTCTAAGATTTTTCTCTATTCCTATATACCCCCCCCCCCCATTCCGTGGCCCCACTATTCTCTAGAGAATCATGGTTTCATCAAACTTAAATCTACCTTTAATCTCATAACCTGTGCTTTCACACTTAGTACTGAGTTTTGGACCAAAAACTTTCCCAGAATATTTTTAAAGATTTTCTCTATATATACCTATGTAAAAATTCAAACCGCCATCAAGGTCCCGCACTACCACTAGGGACTGTGATTTTGCAAACTTGAATTTACACTACCCGAGGATGCCTCTACACAAGTTTAAGCTTTTCTGGCCAAATAGTCTTTAAAAAGAAGATTTTGAAAGATTTTCTCTATATATTCCTAAGTAAAATTTCATTCCCCATTGTGGCCTCACCCTACCCCTGGACTATTATTTAAACAAACTTGAATCTACATGATCTGGGGATGCCTCCACTCAAATTTGGGCTTTCCTGGCCTAATACTTTTGAGAAGAAGACTTTTAAAGATTTTCTCCATATATTCTTATGTACAACTTGATCCCCCAATTGTGGCCCCACCCTACCCCCGGGAACCATGATTTGAACAAACTTGAATCTACACTACCTGAGGATGCTCCCATTTTAATTTGAGCTTTTCTGGCCTGATAGTTTTTAAGAAGAAGATTTTTAAAGATTTTCTCTATATATTCCTATGTAAAACTTGATCCCCCTCTTGTGGCCCCTCCCTACCCCCGGGGACCATGATTTGAACAAACTTGAATCTACACTACCTGAGGATGCCTCCACACAAGTTTAAGCTTTTCCGGCTGAATAGTTTTTGAGTTGAAGATTTTTGAAAAATACCAACAAATTTTTAATAATTCTCAATTATCTCCCCTTTGAAAAGGGCGTGGCACTTCATTTGAACAAACTTGAATCCCCTTCACCTAGTGGTGCTTTGTGCCAAATTTAATTGAAATCTGTCCAGTGGTTTTTGAGAAGAAGATGAAAATGTGAAAAGTTAACAATGACGACGACGACAACGACCAAATTGTGATCAGAAAAGCTCACTTGAGCCTTTGGCTCAGGTGAGCTAAAAACCAACAAAATGACAATAACCCCTCCCTTTGCAGTGAATAGAAATACCGGTAGCCAAGCAATGCTCTTCTGTTGATAAAACTTTCAATATCTTTCTAATAAGAGTCTTGACAGATGCAATTAGTTGTTTCAAATTTTCCTCACTTTCTCCTATGGCACAATGGAACTCCATATCAGAAAATTGATCCCATAGGACTATGATTTTCTTTGATGAACTTGTTAAATTTAATAAACTCCCAAAACATTACCATAATTACCATACTATGTAAAAATATGTAAAAAAGAAAATTTTATATTACAAACAATTTTAAAATTGCCAAAACACTACAATCATATCAGTAATTTTGAATTTCATTTAAATTAATGCCCAATAGGGTCACTTCATCAATTTACTTGACAAATAAATTTAAACAACCTCTAAAAATAGTTTAACTTCTTTATTAATAATTATATTATTTATTTCCTTATAATGATAGACCTTTTGGTTTACATGAAAAAGTTTTAAAATAGCCCAAAAACTATCACCCATTTTACAGATTATCAATTTCCCCTAAACACATGCTCCATCTGAACTATGGCTCAGATAATGGCTTCCTTGGGACAAATGAATTCAGCCACACTTGTCTTTGATGTTCTTATTAGCTCCTAAGAATTTATCATTGACAAACAAAAACTTTACATTGTCAGTTGATAGAATACTTATAAAAAATATTTTTTTTTTATTAATTAACGAGGCCGGGTCTAATTAGTTCTGCCCTAGATGTTTTAATGACATTTTTTACCTGAATTTCTACTGATATAATTTTTATTTTAAGATTAAAAAATAAGACATTTACCACACCGTTTGTTTAGGGGGTCATCTCAAAGTTTGTTAATCTTTAACATAGGACCCTATGGGATTTCGCCTGAAATGTATCAATTTTGCACATTTTTTTAAACTTCTGCCCTAGGGATTTCTTTTTCTGTTCTACATATTAAAGTTACTGCTAAAAGGCATCAAATGGTCAAATAAAAAAAACCTTTTACCTCCTGGTTTGTTCCAGGGGTCTTATCAAAGTTGATTTTTGTATGCCCAATTTCCCAGATTTGTCAGATAATGGCTATTTTTTATTTGACAAACGCGGAAAAGGTGATCTTTATAGCATTATTAAAGCATTCAGACATATTTAAGTAATAAAAAAATATATAACATCACATATTTAGGGTCATTAATATAAATTACATGGTTACTGTCTTCAAATATATGAATTAAGCTATATTTAGGCGGGTTAAGAAAACGTGACAGAGGGTTAGGCCTGCTGAACCCTCTTCACGTTTTCGACCCGAGCCCAAATATAGCTTATACTTCGAGACAGTTATGTTTATTCCACAATATAACATTAATTTTAGGCATTAAACGAGCCATTTTCAACAAATATCGCTGAATATCTGCAGTTGAAACTATCGCGCCATGGCGTCAACCAAGCAAAATGATGACGTCACAATACAAATGAAACGCTGCGCGAAAGTGTGCGTACTCGTTCTGTACTCGGCCTCGTTAAGACAAAAAGACAAAAAACTCCATCTGGATGTATTTATATAAATATAGTTTAGAGTGTTTTCTATTAATTAATTAATAAAATCTGTAAGGATTACCTCCCTTACTTTTCAACATTAGTGTACAATATATAGAATAAGGAAAATGAAAACTGTCATAAAATCATTTAATCTTGTCTGATCTTAAAACAAATTGCAGGTGCACATCTTCAGATGGTGTTATACATATGTACAAATTTTCAAACTGTTCCATGCAGTAATAAAAAATTCTATAGGGGGGACAAAGTTGCGTCTACAGACAGACGGACAGACAGACAGACGGACGGACAGACAGACGGATAGGGTGAAACCAATATACCCCCCTAAACTTCGTTAGCGGGGGTATAACTAGGTAAAGCCACATCAGATAAAACATTGGGCATTCTATAAAACAATCCAACAAATTAATCTTGGAAACGCAACAAATTATAGGATGGAGTCACATGACCAGAAAATCAAAGAAATCCTGAAAAGAAATATGACACTAACAGAGGCAGTAAAGAGCATCTTACTACTGCACAGGGGAAAAGTAAATACAATGTCTCACAGAGAAATCAACCATACATTTAAAACTGCACAACTCCTAGGAGATGATGATGTTGTAAAAGATGACATTGTTAAAAACATTACACCATATGCAGCAGGCATCCTAATTGCAGAACTGGAGAAAGCCCGTTTCAGCACATCAAAGAACATGAGAACTTAAGAAGAACATGCTCTTGCCATGTAGACATGTTTTGTTTTTTTCCGGAAGGATAGAGCAAGGGGACAATAGGTTCAATATTGACGATGTTGCAGAGAGGTGGCGCCTATCATACCAAAGAAAAATATGTACAGGTAGGAGACACAAAAGGACAAATACAGAAACACCAGAAATCAGTCAACATCTGCGAAAATTTTTTAAAAAAAATCATTTATCAAAAATTCAGGAAATGATGGTATTATGCACGGTATGATGCATGGCTCAGTGGGGAAAATGTCATTTTTAAAGCAGAAGAAGCTGTTGAACCTTATCCCTGTGTGACACCAGAAACACCTATAATCTCAGCTCCATCTCCATCCAAAATTGACAACATGGTGCCCTCACCTAAAACCAGTGAAAGCGTTGAAGACTTGCCTTCTTCGTTCGCTGCCACCATTATCACCTGAATCTTCACCATTACTGTCTTCGACTCCCTGTATACGTCAGTCTCCATGGACGTTAAAATGCAAGCTGCATGCATCACAGGATGAAGCTCTGCAATTCAGTCAACTGAATGATAACTGAATGGTCTGGAAAGGTGGCTGAAAGGAATAGCAGAAAAGGTTGACAAAGTCCTTCAAGAACCCACTTTTCTGCATTTGCAGATTACCAGACAATAAGGAAGAAAAAAATGGGGAAATGTGAGGACTGTGAGGAGTGGTTTCACAAGTCGTGCCTTTCAATTCAAAAGAACGTGTCTTTCAATTCCAAAGAAGGTGTTTGAAGAAGTGAATTCGAAATGGTACTGTACTAAATGTAAAAAAAAAAAGACCACGCAAAATTAACCAACTCAAATTGACTTCTTTTCACCGCTGCGACCCGAGTTCGATCCCCGTGATCGACAGAGGTTGGATGTGATAGGGTATGGCGGTCGCCCGCTTGGACACGTGGGTTTTTCTCAGGGTACTCCGGCCTCTTCCCACACCAGTGACCCCCTCGCGCTTACATCCGTGTCAACAAGAGATATTAAATTAAGTTGTAGAACTTGTTTATCAATCGTTGTAAAATAAAGTTCAGTTGTTTTAATTGACTTCTGATTCAGTTTTGATCTATTCTTACTCTTTTGACAGTCATATATTTCATCTATGAATCATTTGTTATTCAGTTGAAAAAATTTTTTTAATTCGATCTAGACTTTCTGTTTGTGTATTTCATCACTATTTTGTAATAATGATGATAATGATAAATATATAATTGTATTTAATGTGCCTGGTATAACACCCCCCCCCCCATTAAGGGCCCATGATACTTGATTTACATGCATGCATGTTTGACTTTGTAACTTTATGCAGTCGTATATATGTATATTTAAACCCAGCATTTGACTTATTTTCAACCAATTTGGTACAATTCAAACCATATTTAATTAACGATAATTGAGGTATTTGTCTGCTTTTGTGATTTTTAAAAAATAACCATAATGATAACTTCTGTTTTTAAGTTACCATTATTTATGTTACACAATTTTTCTTCCACATTAACTTTCAATTTAGATTTATGACAAAAAATGTGGATGAATAAAATACTCTTAATGTCCAAATTTACAATTTTCATATTTAACTGTATATTTTTTTTGATCATTTATGTTTAATTAAGTGATGATTTTTTCTATCTATAAAAGATAATTACACAAAACTCTATTATTTTTCAATGTTTTTGAATAAATTCTTTAAAAGGTATGTATACATAGTGTATACTTGTCTGGTACACCGTACATATATTGGATATGAAACATGACATATTCAAAGGAGGAAATGTATGGTTTTCCGGTAATAAAAAAAAATGTAATCATAACAAAACCTCAGACATGCTCATAGTTGTCAATCAGAGAAAAATGTGTGTTGCCTGGAAGTCTTTTCTTTGTACAGAGTCAAGCGAAGTCGTACCCAAACCAACTCGTACCCAAACAGACCAATAATCCATTTGTCCGGTCGTAAACAACGATCCTTGGGTTGTAAATGTAATAGATAATCTGTTAAGGTTATATGTTTTGATATAATCACAATAATTAAGAAACTATGAGATAATAGAATAGAATTCTTGATAATATATAGTCATATCCTGTAAGTTTGCCAAAGAGGTCACTATATTAACATTTGATAGAAAATTTTTGTTTACAAACATCTTTTCTTTAAAAAAAAACCGCTTTAAATAGCTTGACAAATATAAAAATTATTCTCACTGTTTGAACGAAGTCAAAAGCATTATAATTGAAGTAATTTACTTGACAATTTGATTACAATTCTGTTTGGGTACGTGTCTGATGGTTTGATAACGAGTTGACTGTAATTCCTTTATACACAATGACAGTTACTCCCGACATTGTGAATACAGCTCCAACTAAAGTCTACCACAGATAATATCCTTCTTCATCATATTGTTTTATTATCATCCTTTTATAATAAGATGACCAACAACACTTTTTAAAAATAAATTAATTTATAACACCTATGTATATATGGAGGTGATATATTTCTTATGTGTGGATACATCAACTCACCAGTTTTATCAGTTTATACACATTTAAAATCATAAAAATGCTGCGAGGAATGTTAGCACAATAGTCAGGTTCGGGATCACATAAATTCCATTTAATATGAATAATCATAAATAAACTACAAGTAATAGCTTTCCAAAAAGCTTGCCTGACTAAACAAAATTATTCAATGGAAGCATGCATGTATCAATTAGGCTATCTTATCAGACATGAATTTTAATTTTCGCTGTGATCATAAATTTATAAACCGAACGTGCAAATTTAAGACGAAACGCCAGTCTTTTCTTCGATCTAGAACATGTACATATGTATTACTTGAAATTCATTTATTTTATTTATTCAATTGTTTAGGAATGTACACATATCATATACATGTAAGTGCATGTAAGCTTGAAAGCTGGAGAGTAACATTTAATAGTGTTGGTTTTTTTTTCAAAATTGTATTTGTTATATTTGAATGCGATATCAACTAAAAGGTCCAATCATATGAAATATGAAAGGGTATAGAAACACGTATTGTTTTTGAATGTGTGTGGAAAGCTTCATCAAAATCATCTTGACAAGCAATTAAAAAAGGGTGAATTCTCAAGTTCATGAAAAAAAACCTATTCAATAAGAATTCCTTATTTGCAGTTTCATTTTTTGCATGCTCCTACAAAAGTGGAAGGGGGGGGGGGGGGGGTGTCCATGATATTTCCATTTATCCCATAAAATTAGGAAAAGTGCAAGCTGCAAAAAAAGTGGGGAGGCGGCGCAGCCTTCCTCACCCCAGCCCCCGATGCTACGCGCCTGTGTAATGTAAACACATGGTGTGCTCTGAACTCGTCAACTGATCGGCGCGCAAAAACTATGAATGAGACATTATGGCGCGAAATCCTGCTATTACCGTTCACGCAACGAATAAACTCATCCATTGGCAGAGATCCATGGGGAGGGGGTCAGATGAATTTTTTGACATTTGTTTTATAACAGCTAAATACATGTATACTATATTTTGGATCGGATGTTTTGAAAGAAATCTATCGAATTAAGAAACACGCTTGATTAGTAATTGTTAAATGTAGTAATGTACATTTAGTAGAACACGCGAGTGACGACCCCTTTTCAAGATTATTGAAATCGCCCAACTGAACGAAAATCGGGTCACACCCCGCTTTGGCGATTTAGTTTCTCCAGTGAACATTCCAGCTGAATAGATATATATTTGAATTAATCCAAACTGATGACTCTCTTCAACATGATAATTCAACACCAATTATTACTTACATTGTACCGTAATAGACAACATGTTACAACTTGTTGCGATGACCCCCTCCCCCTTTTTCACCGTTCATATATGGTGGAATGCTGATCTATTTTAAAATCAGGATTGCACACGTGCACTGCACGGTGAACGTCCCTTTTACTTAAAAACTCTTGCTCGCTGTTGTTATTACATGCCATATAACATTTTCATCAATTGTGAATGTAAATGCTGACATCTTAAACATGCATCGGTTAATTTTTTGTGTGAAATATCATGATATTGCTTGTCCCATTGTCTGCACTGTTTCGGAGATTGCAGCTTTTAAACCTTAGATATGCCTGACGTCATGACGTCAGGCAATGACATTAGTAATATCGTCCTACACTAAATAAAATTATCCTGTATATAGCTTAGCTTCATAGATTAGCTATTCACACGATGGTGGTGTAAATAGATTTTCATAAATTAATTCACACGACGGTCGTGTGTATATCACTTAAATCAGTAAAAGCTATTTGCACGACGGTCTTGTAAATAGACTTTACTTAGTTATGCGCACGACGGTCATGTATAAATCATCGGCCGCTATCAGAAGTTATTAAAAAAATAAATTTATTAATATTTTAAATATGATATTAGTCAAAGATACGTGTACATCAGTTGACTAAAAAATATTCTCAATGAATAGTTTTGTTTAGTCAGGCAAGCTTTTTGGAAAGCTATTACTTGTTCTAATAAAGGTTTAGTTAAATTAAACTCCTTTGTACGACTTAATATCATACACATTTTTCGCTTCCTAATAAGTTGTACCGATAATCAAAACATTTAAATACACTTCAAATTTGAGAAAAAGCCAGGTTTTTACTTGTCAAGATATCCCTTAATTTTAAGTTACATATGCTATTGTTAATCATTGGTTTGTTTTCGTATTGTTTTTTTCTGTTGTTTTTATTATTTCAGTCTAATAAGAAAGAAACATTATAAGTACGACTTATTTAGAGTTTTTGTCACTAGTTTTAGAATATTTCCATCAAACCTTTTATTTCCGAATTATACCAAATTTTTCGGTATTTAAAAGTTTTCGTTTCTTGAAAATATTTGTATTCAGTTAAATATTTCAAACATCATTAGAGGTTGCAACTGTTACATTGAACTGACGTATTGGGAAAATGTATATCAAAATACTCTCAGGGGGTATGTCCTTAAAGCACCTCTCTTTTAAAAAAAAATATCATATTACCTGAAACTTAGATTGTTATCATCCTTTTTTGGTATAATTGAGAACAATGACCAAAGAAAAATCATTACACAAACCGGTCAGTGGCCGAATAAGAGGTGCACTGCGTGCGTCTCCCGTTGTTCATGAGTTTACTTCTCTAATTTTCTAGATGTAGGCAGTATGTTTCTGTTCTTAAAAACTACGATATGATTAATATATATGATTAATTTAGTTTAGTACAAAAGGAAACATAAACAAAAAGAACAAATAAAACCGGTGTTGTATTTCAAATTACAATTCTGCTAGTATTGTTGCTAGCGTACCGTAATTCGCCAAATATAATACGCACTTTAAAAAAAATATTTTGTTATGAGAGAGAAGTGCATATTATACACCATTAAGGAATTTTACACTTATTTTTATAAACAGGTAAAATACTTGTTATCGTTATTCTGTACATAACCTTAATACGGAAACGCTCTATACAGTACTTCTGATTGTTTACCGCATGATTTTTTTTTATTATTAAGGTGCATTTAGCAGAAACATTCTTTTCTCTTAATCCTTTAATAAATTGAATTAAGAAATCCATTTAAAGTATAGAAACTGTTTACTCAGCAGTCAGAGCTGTTCATTAACCATCGCCGTATACACAGCCATTATAGATACATGTACATGTATGTTTAATAGATCTGTGCAATGATCCCGATTGTAATTTCGCCTAATTGAATTAGCCTTCCAGTGTAACCACTTGCGTTTATTTATCGAAATTAATACCTTTTTGAAGCTTTTCAAGGAAATTTATCTTTCAAAAATAATATCACGTTTTTTTAACACGCCTGTGTCCTATAGATTCCATTGTTGCACACACGTGCGCTTGCCACTTATTCATGCTGAATATCTCAGACCTACAGTGTACTTTGGGGCAAATCAATGTGACAACTTAGTGAATACCTTATTACCTGTTACAACTTAGTGAATACCTTGTTACCTTTGACAACAATGTGAATACCTTATTACCTGTTACAACTTAGTGAATACCTTGTTACCTTTGACAACTTAGTGAATACCTTGTTACCTGTTACAACTTAGTGAATACCTTGTTACCTGTGATCAGTCACTCTTCCAGCTCTTTGAATGTTTCCACTTTTCAGAAATCAACACTTAAACCTCTGCGTCAGAAAGGGTACATCGTGAATCGTGAATGATCGTGAATGAAAAATTTGTACATGTTCCCTAAATTACCATGACAGTTTTATCAGAAGTATATGTGCGTATTTTACACCCAAACAACGTATTTACACGCATTTTTAGACCCAAAGTGGGGTTGCGTATTAAACACAAATGCGTATTTTTTAAATATTAAACAATGAACTTTTATTGTCTAAAAAAAAAAATTATTTTAAAGGATTAAGAATTAAACTTCAATGTTAAAAAATCGGCACTGAATAAAAATCATGGTTAAGGCACACAGCACGAAATGTCTAAGCATGAAGACAAATATATTACGTTACAATAGATAAATATAATTTAATCAATTTGTCTTTTAGGAAGGCTTTAAAAGAAGAAAATAATCAATTTATATTTATATTGGAATATTTGTTGGAAGGTATTTTTCTTTTAAAAGTTCAGACTATTTTAAAACTATTTGTACATACTAACATCGGCGTTGATGGTATTTGTCTTGAATCAAAAAAAAAACATTCGAGGTAATTCTTTTCTTTAAACTTCAACCAGCGGCGTTAAATGAATAAATAAGACAATATAATGAATAAAAAGATAAAGTATAGATAAATGAAAAATATTACGGGCACGGTAATTGGATCACAAAATATTAGATCATCTCAAACAGCTCGTGAATTTTTACTTTATTCATACAAAATTTACTGGAACTGAAACATTTTTAATTAAAATGAGTTTGCACAAAGGTAGTAGATTTATTCTAATGTAATTGTGAGAATGATAACCCATAGATAACCAACCTTGTCAAAGTGAAACATGATGAAAAATATCCTATGAATGAATAAGGAGAACGATTGTCGGCTGTCTGAATTTTTTTTACAAAATATCAACAACAATCGTTTAATATAACTGTGTAATAGTATTAGATTTTGATTTTCAAGTTACATACCCTAATGTCATTGGTCTCTTTATTGTACTATACATAAAAATATGCATGTACCCATATGTGTGTACATAAGAGATACAGATTTTGATTTAAAATGTTCTCCTTATGCTAACTTTTATTAAGGCTAAAGTAATGTTAAGATTCTTTGAAGGTGTGCCGTAATGTCATGTTAAAAAATACTTATTACTTTTAAGTAGGGATTCTTATATAACAACAACTCTAATCAAGATTACTAAACTACGTTTAAAAAAAGGAATCAAGACCCTTCTGTCGTTTTCATTTCAGCGTTGTTCAACAATAAAAAAAAATAATTTAAAAATAAAATACTTTCCTAATGTGTGTTATTTTTTAAGTAATTGTTATGTTTAAATTTGCCGTAAAACTATGTCGAAAAAATTATACATTTTAAAATAGTTCCAATATGTCGCAACTGATGATATTTGTGCACATTGTAACTTTTTGGGAGTTGATTTTAATCAACTCTCCTATGCACTTACTCGGGCAAAGCAATAGTGAAACAGTGTTTGGACCTAAGCACAAATCAACACCGCTGACACCACTTAGTTCTTGAAAATAATCGATAAATTCGATGCTATGTATTCTGAAGCATTGTTTTTCAAGAAAACTAATTTATTAATACCATGAAATTAATAAGATTTTAAATTGTACAAACAGTTTAGATATTTTTTAAAGTCGTATGTATTCCTACGCTCGAGTTCAATGTAGTCTCGTTCAACCAGACGCTTGGTTGTCTCCGTTAATATATCCGACAAAACAGAGTCTCTCTTGCTCGTCGGAGATAAACGGAGACGGCCAAGCGTTGGGTTGAACATGACAAGAGTTCAATCTTGCCTGGATCCAAACATTTCAATTACTGATACTACTTGTCATGCAAAATCACATATAGTTGATTTTGAATAAATGATAATCGATAAAATCAACTCCCGTCAGTACTTCAGTACTTTGATTTTCTTATGGTTTTAGGATATTCGACTTCATAAAACAAGCCAATACTTTCTTTTTTTGTTTAGGAAAATCAGCGAAAAAATGCGGGGTTTTATGTCCAATTAAATATCAATTTTTGTGTACATTGATTTTAAATTTCCTGTCTTTAGTCGGTTCTTGACTGGAGCTGTAAAATTAAAAAAAAAAAAAAAATTCAAGGATATATGTATGTAGAACAGCTCTTTTATATCTTTTTTAATTATATTTTATACTCTTTTATTTTCATCATTTTCATTTTCGCAATTAATGAGAAAACAATGCAGCTGTTCAAAATTTTTACTTACAACACTTCCATTGACCCCTGTGATTGGACATCACCAGATATTTCTTCAGTAAAAAAAGAGATTTTGTGTCCAATTCATTTTTTGGGAGTTGATTTTAATCAACTCTCCTACGCAGTTACTCAGACAAACCGAAAGCGAAACAGTGTTTTGACCTCAGCACAAATCATTGACCCCTGTGATTGGACATCACCCGATGATTCTTCACCATAAAAGAGATTTTGTGTCCAATTCATTTTTTTATCGAATATGTTTTCTAGGGAAGGGACAGAAGTGTTTTACAAACATTTTTTCTTCATGAATGAAGACTTCCAGAAAAACCAGTGACTTCTTATATTTGGATTATTAGCGAAGAACCTATGAACCAAACCATGAGGATATCCCAGAAAGAAGATGATGAAGGCATTTTTGTTAAGGAGCTGTCTATAACAAACATTGTAACCAAGTACATACCTATTCGTACTGTAAAAAGTCACAAATAAGGCTAACACATGAAACAAGAACACAAAAATGAACCTCAAATGAAATAATGGAGTGGAACAAAAAAGAAAAAAACCACCTAGATTCTTCGGAATGTGTTACGAAACCGTTATGACAACAGCCACAATTTAAAAAGTAATTGCAGACGGCTAAGACAGCCATTTTTGAGGGACCACAACAAGAGCAAATAAAACTTGAGGACTTCGGATTATGCCCAGGTTGTTTCCAATGTCTGAAGCTAGGAGATTCCATGTACAATGCCAGTAGTGGTATATATGGTGCTCTACAACACACTTTATAGTTAAATAGGAAGACCCGCCCAATTTACTATATATTCTTACCAATAATGCTAATAAGATGAAAGGCTTTTCCTCTATAGTTATACCAAAGGCTCACAATAGTTTTCAACACACTCGGAAGGCTTACTCCATATATTTATACCAAAGGCTTATAGGAGACTCTGCCCTCTCGGAAGGCTGCACGCACTCAGAAGGATATTCTATTTATTTATACAAAATGTTTATTATAGTCCCACCCATCTGTCAATTTATCATTGAAAATCACGCAACCATGACTGTGACGACATGTGTAAATTAATTCCTGGGACCATTCAATATAAATCACAAGTGAACCTCCTTCTCTGTAAAACAAGATGATAAATGTTCTGTGTTGTTTGAATCTGAATAGTTATAGAAGAAATCTTACTAGTAGTAGTCCAGTTCAATATTATATAGAGTATAAGTACATATAGATTGTTTTCTTTAAATTCATACGATTAAAGGTATCCCACTCCTCAATGTTCTTGTATCAAGAATTTCTTGAGAAGCATTCTATTGAAATCTGTAGACAAAACACACTTAAATAATACAAAGATAATGGGAGGTCAGTTTTCATCCCTCTGAGTTATGGTCAATTAAATTTGACCTTTTTGCACCTAAAATGCGATTTCAGCCTGATTAGGATTTGTTGTCAGAATTTTTGATTAAGCAAACTTTTTTCTTAAAATGTTGTTTTTAATTATGTACAATGGTCACACTGAATAAAGGGATTACGAAAAAAATTTGCATGAAGCTGCATAAATGTTTGTATGACCTTTTTGCACTTAAAATAGACAATTTTTATAATAGTTACAATTTGATTTGAAATAAAAACATTTTTAATATCAAGAATTTTAGAAGATTAATCCAGTTTGCCTACATATGTATTTAGTATCATTTTGACATAATAAAACATGGGGGTCAGTGAATTCAAATTTTAGATACATGGCTTCTAAGGTAAAATTATTGCAAAATTTGGCTTAAAAAAAATTCAGACATTTTCTATATATTTGCATGATTATATGCTAAACGTCTATCATTCTCTCAAAATTTAGTTTAGTACAAGTCATAGAGAACCTATAGAACATGTCACAAACCTATCAAATGTTAAAAATGAGAATAATGAATAAAGTAAAATAAAAAGAAAATGTATATTGAAAATTCATAAAATTGCTTGTTTCTGTCATTTTCGACTAAAAAACCTTCCGCACGAGAAAATAGTTCCCCCGAAAACTTGTTCGTTTCTTGAATTCAAATGGATTTTCTTTTCGAATGTTTTGTAATTATGAAATGATGATTTTTTGTGAGGTTTAAATTAATAAAATCATATTCATTTAAAATATAATGAACATCTGCGTAATGAAATCAAAACATGAGGAGCGATATACCTTAAATATATTTTCTGCTCTTTATACACTAAAATATGTAACAAAAATTAACGTATGCGACTAGTTATTGAAAGCATTCCGATAAAAACAGACTCATTTTACTGATTTCATGAAAAATGTGTATATAAATATATATGCCCTCAGACTGTTTTTTATCTCTTTAGAACTCATCATCTGCGTCTATATCCACCACTCGCTTCTTTTTTGTGTGGTGTCATCACAAGCTATTGATTGAAAAAAACTTCCTATTGTACCCTTATATATCCTAATAGGAAAATTAATTGAATGTAATGTCTATGATACTGAATTATCTTACTTACCAGTTCCGGGCTAGGTGGTCCTTGATTGGACTTCCTGATTTCATCCACCGCTTTGATGATTGTGAAGTATTGATTGTTCATAGTTTCAAAAAGATATACAGAATACTCGCATTTTCCTGGGAAAAAAATTCGATCATTTTATTGCATACAAAGTATTTCTTATCCATTGTGTCATATTAAAATTCTCAGCTATTCCATAGATACAATTTTTTTATGATTTTTTAAAAAGAAATATGAGATTTAAGGGAAAAAAAAAGAAACGATACCTTTGATAAGAAATAATACTAATCAACGTTTGAGAACACTATCAATGTAAAAGAAGGCAACTTTTCGAAAAATTTGGTTGCTGTTAAAACGTTTGTTGGCTTTTAAGAATATAGACATAGGTCTGTTTTTTTTTTCTTTCTTCTCAACCCCCTTCTCTGCTCTCTCTATCTCTTCTCAGGCTAATATACGGCATTAATCGCGTAAACCAGTTCCCCATTGATCAGGTTGAACTGACCTGAGGGTTGTCTTTGCATCCCAGTCTTCTGGTTCTTCAGGGACTTTAGGCGCGGCTTCCTCCATCATAACTTGGTTATTACTCTAATCAACTATTTCTGTTTTAACCACAAAAAATAAATAGTTTAAAAATAATCTTAATCGTGTTAATTTTAACATTTGTATTTTTAAATTAGTAATTTATACAGCCGGGAAAACTTAAGAAACACCACAATGGATTTTTTCGCGACGTTTAGCTATCTTCATTTTAAAATGATTTTTACTACACTCAGGTATTCATTCTACACAGTGTCTAACGATAGGGTCGTTCTCTTACTCTACCCCCCTTTTTTTTTTACAGGTGTTTAAACAAGTCTCCTTCCCCTTAACTCATTTTATATTTAAAAGGACACTTTTCATTCACTATTTTTTACTTCACTCGATTATTCTATCTACTCCATTTTCATTCACAGCACCGTGTCCTTACTCTACCAAAAATAATCTTTGTAATAAAGTTACTACGCTCAGGTGTCCTTCCCCTTACTCAGTTAAATGGTCACTGGCGCATACTTTCTTTTGTCCCCTCACTACAATACCCCGTTGTGTTCGGGGCCCCTGATTCTCGATCGGCACCTGTCCCAAATAATCATAACATTGCACGCCATGTATACTCATTTCCCTACAAAAGACATCGTGCATTACCCTATGTTTTAATAATGAAACATTTACATACATGTAGAAACAAAACATTTAAAATCACAATTAATTTCATATGATTTTTCTTTATTTTATCCCTAACGAGTCACCATACCATTCTTTCTAAAAGATTTATTTCATTTGTAGTAGGCATGTTACCATTTAAGGTGGAAGGCTACATCGTCAAAACATGTCTGACTTCCGTTCGAAACGCCATTGTGTTCCGGATTGATAACATTATGTCGTGGTACAAAATAGCTATACACCGTTTAATTGAACTCTTCTAACTAAGGAGGTGAGATAGGACTGAAATCACCAAAACGCTTAGAAAATAAGTCAATTTTCTTCCTGTTTAAAGCTTTTAACTAACATTGATTATCAGCTGTTTTGTACGGAAAACGTGGAATCTAGATAATATACAGTTTCCCTGCTCTGCTGCTATTGGCAATACATTTTTGTCATGTCATCTGCAACAGACGATCATACATATGTGGCGGATTATCGATATAGGTAAGCAGATGTCAAATTTTCATTTAAACTATATATGTATGATGAATATAAAACGAAAGTACCGTAGTACGATCTCTTGAATTGATCCTAACTTCCCAAATTTAAAAAAAAACATTTGCAGTAAAAGACTTTCATTGAAACTTTGACATTAAACTAATGTATTTTGATTAAAATAAATACAGCTAGGTAGCAATAGCAGTGGAGGCCCGGATTTGCAGGCCAAATGAGGAAAAGACAGAATTCTGACAAGGAGCATGTTTTTCATTTCCACACATGCATGTGTATCACTATGGACATCTAATGTATGTATTAATATGCGTATGGTTGTTGTTTATAATTGCTATTGTATATAAAAAAAAATAAAAGGCAATTTAACTACTAATATTTTGTTTTAAAGAGTTAAATATATATAATGCATTCATCAAAAATATAATTTTTCAGCTTCAAACATTATCATAAGCACTACTAATCTTATATCTACATATTTAGCATAGACTTGTTCCTTTTTTAATTTTTCTTCGTGATTTTTATAAATAAAAAAATTGATCCCAAGATATTTGAGACCATGTAAAATAAAGAAAGACAACTCTTAAACAGGATCTTTTATACCAAGATTTTTGCAATAATTAAGTATTTCCTTTAATTTTTCAATTTCATTCAATTTCTTCTCTTCATCCTATTAACCAACGAATATTGTTTATATTTTCAGGTTTTTGTGGGATTTTGTCCAGCAGTTTGCCTTAAAAGAATTTTTTTATATTTTAGTTTCATATTTATGTGGATTCCAATAAAAATCATACAAACTTCATTCATGATTTTTTTTGTTTTTCATTTCTAAACTTAATAACATTTCACTTTCATAAGATTTTTAAAACAGAAATGTTTAATAATTTGATGAATATGGGGTTATCTGGAACCAGACTGATATTTTAAAAATTCTCTAGAAAATAGTGTATTGTATTTTGAGGTCTATTATTGTTGAATACTGTGCCTAGTATTGGTATCAAATGCATGCAACAAAAATCTCCTACACTTATTTGGTGTAGAGATCCACCTTAAAAAAAAGGATCAAATAATGTATTTTTAATTCAAACGGGTCACCATACAATGACAATGCTCTATTTCTTTGAATTTAAACACAAACAGCGCGCCTTACGTTTCAAATTGTCGACAGGAACGGAACAAATAGGGGTATATGATAGATCTTTTCATTCCAATCATCATTTCTCAACAGTAATATAGATCGTAAATCATTGACAACCAGGGAGGCATTTGGTTTTTTGGTTGTTGTTTTTTTTTTTTGGTTTTCTTTTTCACCGACGATGGATTTATAAAATGTAAATTCTATAATGCACGTTTCAAAATTTATATAAATATGTTTTCTTTGTTTTCCGAGTTCTAAAAGAATAATCGCATAACCCTTACAGACACTCAAAAATTTAAACAAGTGTTGTTTGTTCTACGATAACTACGTTGTTTGTTTTACGCGATTAAAATAAAAACAAGAGTAAAACTCTGTAATGCTTGGCAATATTATAACCATTTACTGATTTGTATAACCTCCCTTTGCCCAATCACGTCGTTTAAAAAATATATAAAGATCACGATACATATTTAATGTAAAGTTGTTTTTTTTTCATAATTATCACAGGATGAATGACCATTTTTAAGTTCTCCTTAAAGATAGCTTAAAGATGCTTAAAGGTAACTTAAAGACGATCTTTAAGCCACCTTTAAGCTATATGTGTTGCTTAAAGATGGCTTAAAGAAAGCGTAAAG
This sequence comes from Magallana gigas, assembly GCF_963853765.1. Taxonomy (NCBI): domain Eukaryota; kingdom Metazoa; phylum Mollusca; class Bivalvia; order Ostreida; family Ostreidae; genus Magallana; species Magallana gigas. The sequence goes on from NC_088853.1 coordinate 54,180,948, forward strand.
ATGGCTTAAAGGCAGCTTAAAGACTATCTTTAAGCCACCTTTAAGGACAACCTATAGGTCCTTAATGTCCAAACTTCTTTAAGCCACCTTTAAGCTACTTTTAAGCCACCTTTAAGCCATTAAAAAATCGTTTAATTCAATATTGTGCGTAATTTATCAACAAAATATATTAACTATAAGATAATGATAGAAAAGGTTTTAAAAACGGTTTTTGTTCTAGAAAATAAAATGAAAAGAAATAATCAAAACGCCCAAGACGAGGGTTGAAACCGGGGCCCTTCGTTTACCAGCATCACCTCTCTTCCTCTGCGCCACGGCAACTTACATTGTAGGGAGGGTTTTATATCCTATATATCAGTTGATATTGAATCAATGTATTCAATGTGTATTTTTTACTTGAAAAGATTTTGACTTCCATTCAAATTGTAACTATCAATCATATCTAATTTATAAATTACATGCATGCATATATTTAGAATGAAATACGGAACTTGATCTTCAGTAAAAAAAATATATATAATATCTTAATGGAAACCGTTAAGCTTACTTAGTAAATAAGTTTAAACCGAGGACATAAACGTTCATCTAATTCGTAGCTAAATGAAATGCAAGGATGGAGATGAAATAATTTCTTTTATTAAATGCATTGAAACTATTAGGGTATTAGTTCTACGCAATTTTCCCGGTTTTCATGATCACGGCGCCGTTCCAGTATGTTTAAACATTTAATTGTATACATGATTTTTAGACTATCAATTCTATAACAAACAAAATTACCAATTACGGGTGAGGTATTTACTACATGTGGCAATTGCAAATGATGTATACATATACTTGTACATACAATTGTATGATGTACCAGGCTGGGTATGTGACGTATTTACTCTTATACATATATTAACCCCTATTTATGATCACCGGTACAGGAATTAATTAGCCTCTAGATTTTACTCTTACATACATGTATCTTTAATTTGTAGACGTAACATTTTTAAAACCCAGAGTTAGGAAATAATGCTTTGAGCATAAATTACAAATGTAAATAAACTTAAAAAATTTATCGAATACACGCTTTTATACGAAATGCAATGCAAAAGTGTTTAGTATCATCATGTCAGTGCCTACGGTTCAATTGGAGTCTATCATGTTTTGACGCAGATTATGCATATTAGAATGCAACAAAAGTAAGCATGCTATATATGGTTGTTTAGATAATTTATTGTAGAAAAAAATAGTACTACACAATTGCATTTCGTATAAAAGCGAAAACGACTGCAACACACGGGAGGGGGTGGTTTACCTCATTCGGATTTAGATACCTTGTGTTATTATAATACTATAGGGTAAAATTTTTTTCTCAGAAACAAGTGCCTGTGACTATTGTATATGGTCAAAAAATTGTCTCGTTGCAACACAATTAAAAATAAAACTTTTTTTATGTGAAAAATAATTATTATTTATTCATCATGAAAAATAAATCTTGTTTTCTTAAATATTTCGCTGATAAGTGATATGTATACACACATCGCAGACGTCCAGAACTAAATAGAAGGTCAAAATTGAAATTCGTGCAAAAAGAAGATTCCAGGTGATCATTATTAAATTGTCGATTTTTCATTTTTCTTATAATTTAAAAAATAAATTATTCACAATCAATTCAATTTTGACCTTGTCAAATAACCATTCCTTTTTCTCCTTTTTTTTGATACCAATTAAATTTTCCATCATGATAAATAAAAATATTCAATTTGGCGTAAAACAATGTAGAAGAGTTAGATATATTTCAAATAGTTCTCCTTATTAACATTTGATATTTATGATCATTGTTTAAACGGAAACCAAATTAAAACTTTTTCTTTATTGATAACAAAGGATTTTAACCTGCATTTGAAAAAAAAAATCAGGTTCTCTTCTCATTTTGGTGTCGAAGTCACAACAAAACCCTTCAAGTATATTTTAACATTTATTCAGCTTTAAAAAAGTACATTTAATTTTCTTTTGGCTGGGTGGAACTGTAAAAAAAAATCATGTAATTGAAAAATATCAAAAAAGTGGAAACTAACTTGTTCTTTTACATTTAAATTATTATTATTACCCACACCAAAATGATTTTTTTTAAATTTACTTACGTCACTTCCATGCATGAAGAAACATGCTTACTCTCCTGGTTACTTTCCTCCACACTTAAAAAAAAAAAAAGAGTTTTGTGTTTTTTAGATCAGAGTTTAAAAAAAATAGTTTTGATTTTAAATTTCATTTTAAAAGTTCTTTTAAGGTATCCGATCCATAATAGCCTCAGATTCAATGAATCTGGGTGCACAACAGATATGTATGGGCTTAATACTCAGTATACTTGGACCTAATTTTCCTATTTAAGTATTAATATGTAAGAGTGGAATGTGTCCTAATTAATAAATTTTCCTTTTTTGAAGAGTTGTCCCCCTTTGCTTTTATTCTATAAAAATTAATTCTAAAAAAATCTACACGGTATAAAATTTATTTTCAATAGTTTTTGTATTCCTAAGGATAAAATACATCTTTCCAGCAAAGCATTTTTTGATATTCCTAGTAATTACTTTTTTATTTTAAGAAATGTGTTAGTCTCCATAGACCTTAATGCAATCTTTATTAATTAATTACTGTTTAGTTAGTAACATTTTTGAAAATTTCTCTCGGTAAATCATTTTCTACTCGAAAATGCTTTAAATAAATATCAAAGTATTAAATACATGATGGATATTCAAGGTTGGAAAAATTGGGTCCTATTATGGATCGGATACCTTAAGTAAATAAAAACTGAACTTACATTTCATTGGCCCCTTCATGAACCGGTCCGGGACCACTTGCACTCTCATCTTCATACATGCAGTAAAAAAGTTTTTTTAGAGTGTATATATATATATATATATATATATATATATATATATATATATATATATATATATATATATATATATATATATATATATTCATAATATGAATGCGTAAATTTTACGTCGCAAAAAAAATTATACTATAAATAAAATAACAGACCTGCGCCAGTTCATGAACTTCACAAACTCCTCAAAAGTGGAACTAAAAAATAAAGAAATTGAATAATAAGTAACAGAATAATACGTTAGCTTTGATTTATAAGTCATTGAACATTTTCAGAATGGAGATCCGAACTTTTCATCGAATATTTTTTTTTAATTTTTGTTTTCTAATGATATTAATAAAGATATTTTTACTTACTCGTCACTTGTTGAGATAATTTCTCTTCTGAAATAAAACAAACAAAACATATCAGTACAAACAAATTAAAATATTATGCAGTAATGATTTTTTAAAAATGCAATAAAACGTAAATGTGTACGATACTAACGGGTTTCGCACAGGGGCGTTAGGCGGCTTTCTGGAAAAAAAAACAATACAAAATATAACAACAAAACTTGATTGATTTAACTCTGTTGTAAGATCAGATTAAATCATGTTTGAGTTACTGACCCTATTCCCCTTGGTCTCTTGGGTGTGCTATAAATAAATAAATAAATTTATATAAATAAATCTATCTGTATGTATATTAAAGATAAAAATTTTGTTGGATTTTAAAGATTCTTCTTTTGCTAATTTGTATTAACTACAAAGCAATATTAACTTACTTGAAAGGTGTACTCTAAGGAAATGTAAAAAAAAAATCAATATTATTTTTAGGAGGGGATTATTGTGTAACAACAAATCTCATCAAGATAACCAAACAACGTTTAAAATATTGATTAAATACCTCGTTCGCCTCTCATTTTCTATTTGTTCAACACTAAAAAAAAGAAAATAAAAAATAAAAAATCAAATGCAACCAACCAGATTGGTGTTATTTCCAAAATCCATAAGAAAAGTCTGATACTCACGGGCACAGCGTGCTTTTTTTTCAGAAACTTTGTGATCCGGGTAAGATCCCGAATCACGTGGCGCATATCCTTACAGATGCATCGACTTGAGATAAAAAAAAATAATAACATTATTGTTTCACCCCCTTAAAACAATTGGCAAACACAATTATCATTCGGACCCCCCCCCCCCCGAAAAATTTTCTGGATCCGTGCATGCATTAACATTTTCATCCTAAAGGTTTAGGTACATACTACATACATACATTGTGTGGATACGAGGGGTTTATTAATTAATTTGACCAGATACTGTAAATTTTCGTGAATAAGTGTGACTACTTTCAACAATATATCACCACCTGAGAGTGGGATCAGGGTAACATGATATTACATCGTATAACCGTACGGGTGACACTATATTAATAGTGCCTGTTTGGGAGGGTAACAGTTTAATTGACACCCCGAGAAAATCATTGTCAACCGACGCGAAGCGGAGGTTGACAATGGTTTTCGAGGGGTGTCAATTTCAACTGTTATCCTTCCAAACAGGCACTATTAATTTTGTTATACTGAATGTCTTAATTTTAAAGAAAACTTAACTGCTCTTACATAGGAATAACGTGTATTCTACAGCGAACCGTACGCGCATAATTTTCGCGCATGTAACAATTTTTAATGTTACCCATTGCTAAGTGCGTTGCCAACGTTGAGGGTAATAGAACGGATTATGAACTGCGTCTAAACCAATCAGATTTCAGTATTTAACATGAAAGTATAACAAAATGAAATAGCACAATTATCTTTAACATTATTGTGTCAGTTCTAATCAATGAGACAATGATAGGCGTATATTATATCAAAGTCAAGTTGAAAAGTTTCTGATCATTTTAATTCAATTCATACAGAAAGAGGATAAGTTTGTCAGATTTTGATTCTGCATATATATATATATATTTACAAATGCATTTCATTACAATCTTTATTTCTATGATCGGATGCAGATCAGCATTTGAATGCAATTTCTGTGACTGCACTCCATTTTCTGTGGAATGTAAGGGTGTGTCCGCTGGATGCTCAATATGTTAAAGTACAGTGTGAAATAGAAAAAAATATATCCAGTGATATAATTCTACAATTAATGATCGCAGGACCCGGCTGCCGACCAGTTGAACACTATGCACATTTCTGCTTTGAAAATAATATTAAAAAATTTATTCTTCTGGATACTTAAAAAAAAACCCTGTATTGTGCAGGTAAAAAAAATATTTTCTTTCTATCACTTCTTCCTTCCTTTCAATTCCACGTTGCTAAACACGGTTTATCACCTGTGTGAATAATTGTTCTTTCTATCCTTTTCTTTCTTTCTCAAAAATATGCGGTATCGTTGTATGGGAAAACTCCACCTCCTGTCACTCTTGACCAATCCTAGACCTGTAAAGATACTGCTGGTCATCAGGAAATTTGCACGCAGCCTTGACTTACGTAATATTCTCCTGACCATGTACAATTTACAAAAAAAAATCAAGCATGCCCTGTCACTCTTGTTTGCTCTGGTACATAATTGCATTATTTGTATTATTACTTATAATTATTGTATGCAAAGTATGGCTAGTTTCAAGTTTTAAGCTTTATTTGTATTTTTATGTTAACGTACAGAGCCGGGAAAAATCTAACGGGGGGGGGGGGGGCAGGCGGGAGCAAACCTACCCCCTTTCTATAATTGAAAAACATGTAATGCATAATCAATCTTGTGTGAATGTTTACGGTTTTAATGCATTTTTGAGAATGGATTTGATTTTTTTTTCAGACCAAACAACGATCACAATGACTGACACGTTGTCTATGCGTGTGTTTTATATATAATTGTAATCATTTCTATCTTTTTGTTGTTCGTTTATTTTGTTTGTTAATTAATTATTTAGTTTTACTTGGGGGAGGAATTGCGTTGATCTCTTTTCTTGTTCGTTTTTATGTTGTTGTTAATTTTTTTAAATTATTATTATTATATCTTTAGATACCAGTCCTCCATCTATCAACGCAGCGGTAACAACTGACAGCAAGCGAACATCCGCCGGTGTTCTCATTGATACTCACACTCATCATACATTGTCCACTGTCACTCACACACAGGTCCAAAGTTCCTCTCGTGAGTAGTAAGGGGGGTAGTCTGAGGGCACTTTATGGTCACCCTTGAGAGGGCCGTCTGAGGGCACCACTGTTGAGGTCCGTCTGAGGGCACCACCAAGAGGGCCGTCTGAGGGCAACCCTTGAGAGGACCGAAGGGCACCACTGTTGAGGGCCGCCCACCAAGAGGGTCGTCTGAAGGCACCACTGTTGTGGGCCGTCTGAGGGCACCACTGTTGAGGGCCGTCTGAGGGCACCATCGTTGTGGGCCGTCTGAGGGCACCATGCTTAGTTATATTAAATCCGATTAACTCAAGTTTTCAGTTCACTCTCGAAATTCATAGGAAAAAACACCAGCTTTTCAACAGTCAGTCATACATAAGTTTTCAGTGCAATCTCGAAATCCATAAAGGTAAAAAAAACACCAGCTTTGTAACAGTAAGTCATACATAGTGATATATGGCTAATTTATTTTTTGTCTCATAAATAAACCTAAACTATAATACTAATAAAAACATAGGTAATCACAGATTACAAAGCTTACCGAGACGAGACATCACCCTCAGGAGACTTCACCTTTATGAGACCACCTTTATCATATTAAATGAAAATCATACTTTATGATCTTGGATATTCATGGATTCTGTTTTGACACAAAATCGTATATCATCTGTTAAAAAATTGTATGATAATCATATGTTCATATGTTAATCAATACAATAATATAAAATCAAATATTGCATCCTATCATATTTACAACATATATCATATAATACAATAAAATACCATAATAAACAATGATGAGATATGATATTGTAACGTATGATATGACATTGCATTGTGTAATACGTTATTGTATTTGATCACATAATTCAATATCATAATATATAAAACAATATAGTATCATATTACAATATCATATTACATAATACATCATAACATTGAAACATATAATAAAATATTGTATAATATAGTATGATATTGTATGATACTGTATCATTTTTGATATATGATACAATATAATTTGATACAACATTGTAACATATCAAATGATACAATATTATGTGATAAAGTAAAATATTATATAATACAAAATCATATTATACATATTGTATCATATGATACAATTATATATTTTACAATATCATACCATAAAATTTCATGTGATGTGATAATATATCATATTATAAACCAATATCATATTATACGATATCTAAGATACGGTATTATAAAATATTACAGTATCATATTATACAATTTCATGTGATCTAATTCTATATTACAGAAACTAATATCATATTATACAATATCGTATGATACAATATTATAGAATATACAATATTGTATCATAGGATACAATATTATATTTTGCATTATCGTATGTAATAGATTCATGTGATAAAATAATAAATTAATAATACAATTTAATATTAAACAATATTGTATCATAATATACAATACTATACATAACGATATCATGATACAATATCATATCATAAAATATCAAAATAATTGATAAAATTTCATATCGTATCATATAACTTTTTATAATATTACATATGATATTATATTGTATCATATTAAACAATATTGTTTCATACCATACAATACTATATCATAGGAATCATGTTATATCATTTATCAGCAAACACATCTATCTATCGAGCAGGTTTGAGGGAGGTAGGAGATTTCTTTAGCATCATTGATAATGGAGATCAGGCTCTGCATCTTAAGCAACCTCTTCGTTTCATTTATAATATAGTACAATAATACAATAGTATAATATCAACTATGCAAGCTATCATCTATAAAACATGTGACCTGTTCCATAAAAACTAAACCTCATCCAGCATCCGAAACCTATTGCTCAGATTCAGCATTCAAGCATGTCATGTGCATCAGTATACATAAGACGCATCTCCATGCAAGTTTGGTGAAATTCAGACCAGTAATAACTAAGATATCATCATCAAAGGGCACTAGCAATAAAAAACCTTAACCTGCTCCAGCATCCGCAACCTATGGCTAGGATTCAACATCCATGCCTGTTAGGTGCATCTGTATCATAAGACACACCATCCATTCAAGTTTGGTGAAGTAAGGGCCTGTAATAACTAAGATATATTTTTTAGCATCCTTGATAAAGTAGATCAAGCTCTGCAACTGAAGCTTCCTCTGTGATTCATTCATATTACAGTTTAATCAACTATGCAAGTTTGAAATAGTACTATTATCTATTAAACATGTGACCTGTTTCAAAAAAATTAACCATATCCAGCTTCTGAAACCTATGGCTCAGACTCAGCATTCAAACCTGTCAGGTGCATCAGTATCATAAGACGCACCATCCATGGAAGTCTGGTGAAGTTAGGACAAGTAATAACTAAGATATAATCATCAGAGGGCACCTGTTAAAAAAACTTTTACCAGCTCCAAAAACCTTAACCTCCTCCAGCATCCGAAACCTATGGCTCAGATTCAGCATTCAAGCCTGTCTAGTGAATCAGTATCATAAGACGCACCATTCATGGAAGTCTGGTGAAGTTAGGACAAGTAGTAGCTAAGATATAATCATCAGAGGGCACCTGCAACAAAAACTTTAACCAGCTCTAACTAGAACTGTCCTAATGGGACTAATACCCCCGCTAGGCTTATTTCAAATGGGACAGATAATTGAATTGAATAATAAAGGTTTGGAACACATACAACAAAAAAATTCTAGAATTGTAAAAAAAAAAAATTAGTTAACAAAGAAAAATTAAAATCAAAATTGTCAGAATTTCACTGTAAATACATATCTTTAACAGTAATACATTTACAAATGTATGTATTTGATGATATATATTTTTAACTTAATTGATTTAAAGAAAAACCAACAAAATGACAATAACCCCTCCCTTTTCAGTGAATAGAAATACCGGTAGCCAAGCAATGCTCTTCTGTTGATAAAACTTTCAATATCTTTCTAATAAGAATCTTGACAGATGCAATTAGTTGTTTCAAATTTTCCTCACTTTCTCCTATGGCACAATGGAACTCCATATCAGAAAATTGATCCCATAGGACTATGATTTTCTTTGATGAACTTGTTAAATTTAATAAACTCCCAAAACATTACCATAATTACCATACTATGTAAAAATATGTAAAAAAGAAAATTTAATATTACAAACAATTTTAGAATTGCCAAAACATTACAATCATATCATTAATTTTGAATTTCATTTAAATTATACCAATAGGGTCACTTCATCAATTTACTTGACAAATAAATTTAAACAACCTCTAAAAATAGTTTAACTTCCTTATTAATAATTATATTATTTATTTCCTAATAATGATACACCTTTTGGTTTACATGAAACAGTTTTAAAATAGCCCCAAAACCATCACCCATTTTACAGATTATCAATTTCCCCTAAACACATGCTCCATCTGAACCATGGCTCAGATAATGGGTCCCTTGGGACAAATGAATTCAGCCACACTTGTCTTTGATGTTCTTATTAGCTCCTAAGAACTAACAAACAAAAACTTTGCATTGTCAGTTGAAAGAATACTTATAAAAAATAATTTTTTTTTTAATTAATTAAGACATAAAGACAAAAAACTCCATCTGGATGTATTTATATAAATATATTTTAGAGTGTTTTCTATTAATTAATTAATAAAATCTGTAAGGATTACCTCCCTTACTTTTCAACATTAGTGTACAATATATAGAATAAGGAAAATGAAAACTGTCATAAAATCATTAAATCTTGTCTGATCTTAAAAAAAAATTGCAGGTGCACATCTTCAGATGGTGTTCCATATATGAACAAATTTTCAAACTGTTCCATGCAGTAATAAAAAATTCTATAGGGGGGACAAAGTTGTGTCTACAGACAGACGGACAGACAGACAGACGGACAGACGGACAGGGTGAAACCAATATACCCCCCTAAACTTCGTTTGCGGGGGTATAAAAACCTTAACCTCGTTCAGCATCTGTAACCTATAGCTCAGATTCAGCACCCAAGCCTGCCTGGTGTATCAGCATTATAAGACACATCATCCATGCAAGTTTGGTGATGTACGGACCAGAAGTAACTTAGATATTGCTATCAAAGGGCACCTGCAACGAAAACTTTAACCTGCTCCAAAAACCTTAACTTCCTCCAGCATCCGAAACCTATAGCTCAGATTCAGCACTCAAGCCTGTCGGGTGCATCAGTATCATAAGACACACCATCCATGCAAGTTTGGTGAAGTACGGACCTGCAGTAACTTCGATATTGCTATCAAAGGGCACTTGCAACAAAAACTTTAACCTGGATTAACAACCTTAACTTCCTCCAGCATCTGAAATTTAGGACTCAGATTCAGCATCCAAGTCTTTCAAGTCCATAAGTAGGTCCAGATGCATCATCCATGCAAGTTTGGTGAAGATAGGACAAGTTATAGCTTAGATACAGGACCTGCAACAAAAACTTTAACCAGGTCCGGACGCCGACGCCGACACCGACGCCGACGCCGAAGGTGTAGCATAAACTCCCCCTGACTTCGTCTCGGTGAGCTAAAAAAGATAGAAAAAAAGTTGTTGATCAAAAACATTTATTTGACAATATGAATAATTGAATACACGTGACAAGATCGTTAATTTATTACACATGACAATATCAATAATTCAATATACATGATTTTATAACATACGATGTATCTTTAATAAGTTTTATGTACAAAGAAATATTTAGTTTATAAAAATATATATTCACTCAACAAAGCACAAAAAAGGGGGGGGGGATTAGAAAGTAACTTATAAAAATACTAAAAGCTTTACACATGTATACAAACTCAAACACATATATATATATATATATATATATATATATATATATATATATATACAATGATATTTATCCAAAACAAATGTTTATATTGAAAACAGTTACTTCTTACAAGTACTTTAATACTGTTTGCTTTTAAAGCTTTTGATGAAATTTTGTCATAAAGTTTTCAATATAATTTACCAACATTGATGTCTGGAGCAAGTCCACGCGGACACCGTCAGCAAGTTCATTGATAGCATTTAACTCCTCTTTAAGTGGATATTGGGATGTTTCCCTCCAAAACCCAGGTGTTAGAATAGGTGAGAGCCCAGATGTTGATGTCTGGGTCTCTCCAGGTGGCGATAGAGAGATGGGCTGGGTTTGTGCATGAAACTCCCGGTGCATCATAGATCTCGATGATGATGATGATGATGTGATGATGATGATAGGTTTACTCTTGTCACCGGTTGTAGCGCAGAAGTGGGGCATTCCAATGATGCGAGGCTATATTCCGGTAGCTCACGACCCGGTGAAGCGGGGCTGCATTCCGGTAAAACGGGAATGTATTTCGGAGAAGCCGGACTGTATTCCGGTGAAACGGGGATGTATTTCGGTGAAGCGGGGCTGTATTCCGGTATAACGGGGATGTATTTCGGTGAAGCGGGGCTGTAATCCGGTGAAACGAGGATGTATATTGGTGAAGCGCGACTGTATTTCGGTGAAGCGGGACTGTATTGGTTAGGTAGCTGAAAAGTTTCCCTGGTGTACATCCGCCGCTCCAGCTTCCTGTGCTTCTCTGGGTTTTCCTCTCTGTAACAAAAGAAATAAAATTGCATATTTAAAATCAAACTTTAAATATAAAATATAGAAAAATGATAAAAATATGGTATATAATTGAGTTACTCAAGACACTGATAAAAAGTCTATACGAGTAGATTTCCATATAAATTCTATACCTGAATGTTTTCAGTACTGGGGCTTCCTCTGTTTCTTCTTGAGTGAATTTCACTCTTTTCTTTTCAATTGTTCTATGGAAATTGATACAAAAAATAATTTTACAATTCAGATATTTTAATTCATCATGATAGACAGTGTTTTAATGTAAATTCATAGTTTTGGAATTAAATTGGTAAATTGCTTTCATTTGTGAAACTCTTTGAAAGAAAAATACTCAATTCATCATATTTTTATTAAGATAAAAAAAGTTTTTTATTACACACTTCTTATCGGAATAAAAGAAGATGCAATTATTTTGATTAATTACGACATAAAAATGTATACCTCCTGTGAAGAATCAAAGAATCTTCTGCGTCCTCAATTTTCCTCTTTTTGGAGGGTGAGGGATTTGGTTCCTCGCCATGTACGTCCTTGGGAGAATTTCTTGTTTAAAGAAAAATATATAAAAACTTGAAGAACTCTATTAATTTTTCTGTATTTGTTAACTTTATCTATGGCGCTTAAATAAGAAATAAAAACAATAAAAAAAATGTCAAAAAGTCAGAACTTACCCTGGATTAAAGATCACCGAAAAGTTGTGACCCAGCTCTACCCATTCCTTCTCAAAGTCTCGAAACTCTCTTCCAGGTGAAGATGTAATGGTGTTTTCACTCTTCGTGTTATCCCTGAAAAGACAGTGATCCAAGAAAGATAACTAGGATTATTTTTTGATTGATCAATCTCTACCCAGAGTTATCTACTTCATTAATTTGTCGTTTTACAAGGTGAAGTGCGAGACTTGGTAGAGAATGTTTCTTTAATTTGACATAACGTCGGCATAGGTTGCACCGTGTTTTCAAAAATTTATGTCCAATAAATGTTCATTTAAAAGAATATCGTCGCTCATTTTGTTGACATGTAGATAATTTTAAAAAAATGATAAAGACTTACATAACGTTGAAAAATTCTTCTGCCATCTGTAACAGTAGAGTCCCTTTTCACTGTGGTTTACTTTAAATTTATCTGTTTTATTTATACTGATTTGTTAAGGGGCGATATGTGCAGCGTTTGGAGTCTTTCAATTGTTTCTATGTAAATTAAAAGTTGTCTCATTTAAATTCAGCGCGCACGCTATAATTGTGCGCGCAATTTTTATGATTATGCGCGCGTTTTTTTTTTATTTTACTGTAAGTGGTGTAGTAAGAAATCGTATATGCCATAATTATTCAATACATAAGATATTATATTATATTTTATTACCTATCAATTATATTATCCTAAATATGAAAAAAAGAAATATCCTACATACGTATTCCACTTAATTAAATTAATAAAAATTGCATGGTTCTTTATTTCCCACCTCATTCACAAAGATGACCAAATCCGTGTAAGAATTACTTATTTGTTTAATCGACATTTTTTATTAATTTGCTACTATGTGGTGATACTACTTTTCCTTTGCAAACTAATATTTTTAAACGTGTTTACTGCTGTACACAGATTTATAGATGAAACTTTGTAGATGCCATATAAGTTACTGAACAAGTAATCTCTATCGTTTATTAACAAGCATAACATTATGTACTTAATTTTTGCAAGTTATATTGTTTGATATCTAGCATGACGTTTTGTAATATAAATCTTTAGGAGATCTAGAGGGACATTAATTCCAAATTCTTTTGATTTCATCAATAAAATATGTTTAAAAATAAACACAAACAAATTAAAAATTTTAATTCATTTTTGAAAAAAAACTATCGCGCGCATTACGACCATGCGCGCGTTTTCTACATCTTATGTGTTTCTATGCTAAAATGCTATAAGAATTACATCTACATAAAGTTTAATGGTCATAGCCGGACTTGATATCCGAAGCATGGTTTTTTAAAGTTCAATCACCTTTTAGAACATCTTTTAGAAACTATCGCGCGCACGATGATGACCATGCGCGCGTTTCTACATCTTAGACTTAGATCAAAATTATTGATCTCCGAAGCCAGGTTTTTAAAGTTCAATCACCTTTTAGAACATCTGTTAGAAACTTTCGTGCACATTTTGTTTGTATGCTAAAATTCTATTATTATTATTATTATTAGACTTGGTTTATTGTTTTCAATTCATTCATTAAAGTTGAAAATGCCATGACACCACTTGATTTTCGAAACGAGGTTGTTTGTTTGTTTTTGTAAAGTTCAATCACCTTTTAGAAAAGTACCAGCTGCACGAGGACTGCGCGCCTTTCCTCTAATCGTTTGTTTGTTTGTTTTAAAGTTCAATCACCTTTTAGAACAGTACCATGCAGGTGCATGAGGACTGTGCGCGTTTTTTCTAATCATTCGTGTGTGTTGCCATGTTAATATTATATAAATAAACCGTGTTTAATTTTCCCTTTAAAATGACGATATCCTAGCTATATTATATAAACCTGTTCGTCATTTTAACACCATTTACATGTCGCGCCTCATCCATGTAGTCATTCACAAAAGATCACCGAAGTGAGTTTAAAAAAATCATTTTAGTCATATCTTGTAACTAGTACTGATGTATTTTCAATAAAGTACTAAATCCATTCAAAAGCGAGCCACTATAGAAAACATTAGTAGATCATGTACACTATAGATGTGCGATGTTAATCAATTTGTTCAAATGTTTATTTGAAACTTTAACTTTAGAATTCCCGTCAGTATTATGTGCTATTTATATTAATTGTTCGATGTCAATCGTATGTATCTACGTATCATATATGTAAAATCCGCGGTTGTCATCCCTTTGTATACTATGCGAAAATAGATGAGTATTGAATATATATAGAGAAACTGACAGGAGGCATAATAATGGATTATTCAAGGCAGGTAAAAATACTACCTCGCTCTGAAAATCGTCGGGTTTATGTACCTGTATTAATTGGATCTTTTGAGCATAATATTTTCTTGATAAAGTTATTATTTGCTTTTTTCGTTTCATTTATCTTTTATTCCTAAATATGGGATAGGATAGGATTGGATAGGATAGAGCTTGTTTGCAGGATAGGATGTATGATACAGGATATAGGATAGGATTGTTTTGTTTTGTCAACTTTCATGATATCAGCACTGTAAGAGGAAAACAAATATTTAATTTTCCGTCAACTTAAGTGCTCCTGTACATGTACCTGCAGTGTTTTATGAAAATCTAATCATTTGTTTTTATTTTAGGGGGCATCATAAAATATACATTAACTATCTTACTATATTACCAGTTTTTAAAACACCCCAAATTGTTTTGATTGGTAATTTGTTATTTGGTTAAATATTGGTAAATGGTATCAACAAATTTGTATATACATGGCAAGCACAAAAGCATGTGCAATGAAATCCAAAGTTGGCCACCTTAGTTTTTAATTCTTAATGTTAATATTACTTATTTAAAAGCAACTTGAATGACAGATGATGTGAAACCATATATTTAACATATCATATAGACTTATCATTAAAAATTTTTTCCTCCTTAGATGAAATTCTAGAGTCAAAAGAGAAGAAAAACCCAAGGACTGGTAAATATTTATGTATTATTAATGTCAATCTATTTTGGGGCAAAATAGAATTATTGTTTGTTTGGAATTGCCTCCAGCCTAATTGAAACTATACCCCCCCCCCCCCCATTCCCCACCCCTGCTAAAAAATAATGTGCATACTTGTCTTCATTGTTTACAAGTTAGTTCAGTTGAAATGTCAGATATTGTTTGAGGTGGAAAACTTTTCCTTTATGCATATATTTCCATTCAAGTAAATGTTGAAGTAAAAATAAAGTAATGGATTTGATCACACTCGACCAAATTTATCACCTTAAAATACCCAAAAAATGATTCTTTATTCTTTAAATATAGACAATATTATACAGTTGTTGTCTGGGGTCGAGGGCAACAGTTGATCTGTCGGACCGGCTCGCAAACTGTTGCCCAAGGTCGAAGGCCGCGGGCAACATTTTGCGAGCCGGTCCGATAGATCAACTGTTGCCTGAGACACCGTCAACAACTGTTTTGTTATACCCCTTCTAATCAATAAAACGTTTTCGCGGAATGTGACGTCACCGGTCAACAGTCTTTTTTAACAGTCGATTTTAACAGTTCCAGTCTAACAGTTCCAGTCCAACAGTCAAAATGCTGGACTTTTTTTTGTATAGAGTTATATAGTAACTGTTTTACAGGGGTATAACAATGTACTTTTTAGCTCACCGAGACGAATTCCATTGCTGATTCCATAATTGTTGATTGTTTAAATGACTGTTTATTATATTCAGTTTGTGTTTTTAGAACATTTCTAAATAGCTAGCACCAAGTGTTCTATTTACAAAATAGTCATTCACAAGTGCTAAACATCTCTACAGTAGCAGTATTTGTTACTTTTATAATTTATGATCAATAATTCTGGATGCATCCAGAATTATTGATTATAAATTATAAAAGCCTTTCAACATAATTTTTATTTTTGGTCGAACACGAAACAGTACAACAATTGTTAAGATGTGAAAAATAAAAGTGTTGTACATTTTAAATAATGCACCATTTGACATAAAAATAAATATTCTGTGAGAGTCCCTCGCATACATACATGTAAATTAATCAATATGTTCCGATCAAGTTAGACATACATATATTTGTAAGGCAGGAAGTTTGGCCTCCTTTGCGACAGTATCTAAAACATAACCGCCTACTTTAATAGTCGGCGTCGGCGTCCGGACCTGGTTAAAGTTTTTGTTGCAGGTCCTGTATCTAAGCTATTACTTGCCCTATCTTCACAAAAATTGCATGGATGATGCATCTGGACCTACTTATGGACTTGAAAGACTTGAATGCTGAATCTGAGTCCTAAATTTCAGATGCTGGAGGAGGTTAAGGTTGTTGGACCAGGTTAAAGTTTTTGTTGCAGGTGCCCTTTGATAGCAATATCTAAGTTACTGCAGGTCTGTACTTCACCAAACTTGCATGGATGGTGTGTCTTATGATACTGATGCATCAGAAAGGTTTGAGTGCTGAATATGAGCTATAGGTTTCGGATGCTGGAAGAGGATAAGGTTTTTGGAGCAGGTTAAAGTTTTTGTTGCAGGTGCCCTTTGATAGCAATATCTAAGTTACTGCAGGTCCATACTTCACCAAACTTGCATTGATAGTGTGTCTTATGATACTGATGCACCAGACAGGCTTGAGTGCTGAATCTGAACTATAGGTTTCGGATGCTGGAGGAGGTTAATGTTTTTGGAGCAGGTTAAAGTTTTTGTTGCAGGTGCCCGTTGATAGCAATATCTAAGTTACTGCTGGTCCGTACTTCACCAAACTTGCATTGATGGTGTGTCTTATGATACTGATGGACCAGGCAGGCTTTGGTGCTGAATCTGAGCTATAAGTTTCAGATGCTGAAGGAGGTTAAGGTTTTTAGAGCTGGTTAAAGTTTTTGTTGCAGGTGTCCTCTGATGATTATATCTTAGTTACTACTTTTCCTAACTTCACCAGACTTCCATGGATGGTGCGTCTTATGATACTGATGCACCTGACAAGTTTGAATGCTGAGTGTGAGCCATAGGTTTCAGATGCTGGAGGAGGTTAATGTTTTTGGAGCAGGTTAAAGTTTTTGTTGCAGGTGCCCGTTGATAGCAATATCTAAGTTACTGCTTGTCCTAACTTCACCAAACTTGAATGGATGGTGTGTCTTATGATACAGATGCACCTGACAGGCATGGATGTTGAATCTGAGCCATAGGTTGTGGATGCTGAAGGAGGTTAAGGTTTTTAGAGCTGGTTAAAGTTTTTGTTGCAGGTGCCCTCTGATGATTTTATCTTAGTTACTACTTTTCCTAACTTCACCAGACTTCTATGGATGGTGCGTTTTATGATACTGATGCACCTGACAGGTTTGAATGCTGAGTCTGAGCCATAAGTTTCAGATGCTGGATAAAGTTAAGTTTTTTGGAACAGGATACATGTTTAATAGATAATAGTACTATTTCAAACTTGCATAGTTGATTAAACTGTAGTATGAATGAATCACAGAGGAAGCTTCAGATGCAGAGCTTGATCTCCATTATCAAGGATGCTAAAAAATATATCTTAGTTATTACAGGTCCTAACTTCACCAAACTTGAATGGATGGTGTGTCTTATGATACAGATGCACCTGACAGGCATGGATGTTGAATCTGAGCCATAGGTTGTGGATGCTGGAGCAGGTTAAGGTTTTAATTGCTAGTGCCCTTTGATGATGATATCTTAGTTATTACTGGTCTGAATTTCATTAAACTTGCATGGAGATGCGTCTTATGTATATTGATGCACCTGACAGGCTTGAATGCTGAATCTGAGCCATAGGTTTCGGATGCTGGATGAGGTTTAGTTTTTTTGGAACATGTCACATGTTTTATCGGTGATAGCTTGCGTAGTTGATTTAACTAAATTATAAATGAAACGCAGAGGTTGCTTCAGATGCAGAGCCTGATCTCCATTATCAAGGATGCTAAAGAATGTTTGTTGATTAATGATATAACATGATTCCTATGATATAGTATTGTTTGGTATGAAACAATATTGTTTGATATGACACAATATAATATCATATGTAATATTATAAAAAAGTTGTATGATACGATATGATATTGTATCAATTTTTTTTTATATTTTATGTTATGATATTGTATCATGATATCGTTATGTATAGTATTGTATACTATGGTACAATATTGTATAATATTATATTGTATTATTAATTTATTATTTTATCACATGATACTATTAGATAAGATATTGCAAAATATAATATTGTATCTTATGATACAATATTGTATATTCTATAATATTGTATCATACGATATTGTATAATTTGATATGAGTTTCTGTAATGTAGAATTATATCGCATAAAATTGTATAATATGATACTGTAATATTATATAATATTGTATCATACGATATTGTATAATATGATATTGGTTTATAATATGATATATTATCACATCACATATTATTGTATTGTATGATATTGTAAAACATATTATTGTATCATATGATACAATATGTATAATATAATATTGTATTATAATTTTTTTTACTTTATCACATAATATTGTATCATTTGATATGATACAATGTTGTATCAAATTATATTGTATTATATGATACAATATCATATTATGTATTAAAAATGATACAGTATCTTACAATATCATACTATATTTTACAATATGATATCATATGTTTCAATGTTATGATGTATTATGTAATATGATATTGTAATATAATACTATATTGTTATATATATTATATAATGATATTGTATTATTTGATCAAATACAATAACGTATAACACAATACAATGTCATATCATACGTTACAATATCATATCTCATTATTGTTTATTATGGTGTTTTATTGTATTATATGATATATGTTGTAAATATGATAGGATGCAATATTTAATGTTATTTTATTGTATTGATTAACAAATGAACATCTGATTATCATACAATTTTTTAACAGATGATATACGATATTGTGTCAAAACAGAATCCATGAATATCCAAGATCATAAAGTATGATTTTCATTTAATATGATGAAGGTGGTCTCATAAAGGTGAAGTCTCATAAGGGTGATGTCTCGTCTCGGCGAGCTTTGTAATCTGTGATTACCTATGTTTTTATAGATTATAAAGTGCCTCAATTTTCTGGATTGGATATCAATTTAGGATTGACAAATGTATAATGGATACTGTTCACACAAAAGAAAACCTGGTTTGCTGTCATTTTGACAGCTTTTTTCTTGTTTAAGTATGGCCCTGAATTTTTTGGGGGGAGGAAGGGGCGGGTTGTGTTGATGACAATTTCATTAGGTATGTGTTTTGGAACTCAAGATGGCTAATGAATATATAAAAAAGCCCTCCCGCATCTACTTATTTACTACTTAAAAAAAAATTGCCACCCTCCTCCATCTATTTAGGAGAAATTTGGCCCGAGAAACGTAATGATAATTTTATGTCACCTAACCCATGCAAATTTGAATTATCAATGTTTTTTTTGTATTTCAACAGTGAAGTGGTCAAAGGAAGATACAGCATATTTGAAATCTCATTTTAGAGAGTACATATTTACTCAGAAAGACAATAACACAGGGAATCTACCATGTAAGTAACAATTAATTTAGCTCATGAACTGTAAATTAAAGGTGATCATTTGAATTGTTACTTCAAGCGAGCCTGGCTAATGACATGAAGTTGTGGCTGTTAGCCCTCCTGTCTGTTGACTATTTCGTCACAAGACCACTAACTGCATGAGAATAGACTTAAGTTAAAGTTTTTATTTCAATGTGATTCCTGCAGAATATGATTGTAGCGACATGCCGAAAAATACATAACCTGCATTAGATGTTAAATATTTATCATATAATATTTTATATTATAATTTGAATTTTACATTATAAAGTAATTAAGAATGGCAAAATTTTGAGACCTTTTGTAATAAATATCCCCCATCATAAATGTTGAAATTTTCAGAAATTAATGACTTCTTGTATAGTATGAAATTATGAAAAATAATTACAACAAACAGCTAACAACCTTGAAAATCCATTTAAAAAATACATATTCGAAGCGAAGCAGACACAGTCGATGTTGAAATTAAATACAAAACGGGTAAACTAATACTCTTTATTTTATCTTATATAATTTTGCCAAGTCAATTAAGTGTTCGCTGCTAGAAGTATTCCCTGTTTTATACACAATATCATTAAAGTCTTCTGTACCCTGAACCTCAAACCAAACTTTAATATTTAACAACCCAGACACGATAACACTGGATTGTTATACTACAAAAAAAAACTGCCGATAAAATGTACAGCACGATACTTGACATATTTTACAAAACTTTTTTGTTTGTAAGAAATGATAAAAGTAATGATACAAGTAATACATGATATTATTACTGACCACATACTGGCCTCATTTATTGAGTACATACACCGAATCTAGTCATTAAAAATATTGAAATGTAAAAATCAAAATCAATTCTCTCAAAAATATGACGACCAGAGGCTACTAAAATGTAAACTTGATCTGTTGTTTGACATTTTGAAGCAAATTAATATTATTCTTCAAACCCATAATGAAAAAAATTGTGAAAAAACAGATGGAGAAAAAATCTCTAGTTCCCTTCAGTGAAGTCGGTTGGGGAATTAGTTACCTAATTTAGGATTATTTCATTGAGATTGATTAAAATATTAATGTTTAAAATGATGACTTTATGCCTATTTATGTGGTGTTGGTGAACATGTTTTTAAAAATATAATCACTGACAAATCATTCAATCCTCTTCATTTTTTACAGGTAAGAAAGAAATTGAGGACTTCCTGAAGACAAATAATATATCATCATTAGATGGTCTTCATATGAAGACAACAATTTCCAAAGCCAGAACAAAGATTTTTAATGAGAGAAAAACGGCGAGGCTAAGAACTTCTAAAAAACTCGCAGAGTGGGAGTTGGTGGCTATATGAACAATTTAGAAATGAACATGACTTGTGAATATGCATATGAATAGTATGTAGTTTTCTAGTCAGATATTAGCAATTAGTACATTTCATGGGGGAGTGGTCACGATTTTGGTCAGATTTTTATTTTTGTATTTTTTATTGTTTATAATGCATTAGTATAATGCATTTCTAATGACCAACCACAATTTGAGTGTTAGTTGTAGTGTTATTAGCCAGATGCAGAGCTTCAATTCTTTGTTTTGTAAGAAGGCTTGTGTCTTATTTTTTTGACTTACATTGGTTCAATACACCGGTAAAAGTTCTTTTTCAAGCTGATTTTTTTTTATCTGCTAATTTGTTTTGTACATCAATAAACAGCTCCTTGTATTTGTCAAATTCATTTCATGTCTTAACCTGGAATTTCAAAATGTAAACAAACACATGGCACAAGTCTTGTTTACATTACTTATGTTACCCTTGTGTACCAATCAAATGTCAACTTTTTGTTAAATGACGACTGTTTATTTTTAGCTTTAATTTTCCATCAAATTTTTGTCAAAAATTTCTCGGCACCTATTAATAGCAGAGGCTTAAAATTTTAACCTCTTTGTGTAGGCATGCCATATGATAGGATCCATTTTTTAAAAAAATGATGTCAACTCCCTGTGAAATATCGACTGAAATATCGATTTTGTATATTCAGATCAGAGCAGGGATATCACTTTTGAGTATTGGCTCACAGATATCTTGTTTGTTTGTAATAAATTTACCTTTAGAATTTTGTTTCTTTTAAAAAAAAATTGATATTTGTTGTTACCAAGATTAATTGCAGATGTAACCTGTACATCCCTATAGAAAAGATCTGTGTTGCAAAATGTTACATACTGCAAATAACTTGATGCCTTTTTCTGTTAAAGGGGCATGTTCACGATTTGGCTCAAAATTAATTTTTCTCTTTTTTATGTTTACAATGACTTAAATAGGCATTTCTAATAATCAACCAAAAATTTGAGTGTCAGTCGTGAAGTTATAAGCGAGATATAGAGCTCACAATTTTGATTATGTAACCAAAGCTGAGGTCATGATTTTGATTACTGTTACATTTTAAATGTTGAGGAAAAATGTCAGGTTTAGACCAAAAATGAATGTTACAAACGCTAGGAACTGTTTCTTTAAGTTAAAAACGAATTAGTAATTAGAAAACTGAGCTAGAAAAAGAACCTTTGCCGGTATATTGAACTTATGTAAACAAAAACATGGCATGAGCCTTATTTCCATTATATTTTATTGAAAATGACAGTTTGAAACATGAGTTTTCATAGTGTTCATAGCCCCACCACACCGAATCAAACAAAGCTGTTTTTATGAAGCATCAATAAAAATATTTATATCTTGAATTTCATAATCCTGTAGGCACCTTTCATGTACAAGATCTTGATCTTAAAGAAGCTTTGTTTAATTTTCTTTTAAAGTAAGTTATGATAATGTCGTGTGTTGGAAAAGGTGCATATATAGAATAAATTTAAACAAAAACATTGAATTATTGTGAAATTGTCTACTGAAGAATTGAATGAAATAACTCTGATTAAAAGGACATTGATTTGAGTAATGATGTAAACTTATGTATAAGATTACTAGTTTGATGAAACAACTCATCAATTTTCTGAATTTGATCCTATGAAATATTGAAAAAAAGTTAAAGTATTAAACATTAATGATGCACTGAAGATGAATTACATTTTTGTTCTGAACTTGCTTTTAAGAATTTAAGTCTTAATTTGTTCAATGAGTAAATAAATTAGATTGTAATGATATTTGCATTACATTTATATATAGTAGATTATGCAAAAATGAATTACTTTTATGATCATTTGATTCTTAACTTTAAATGGATGTTTAATTTAAAACTTGATTGTCTTCTGAACATCATATTATTTAGTTTTAACACAGTCTTGCTCAACTAAAAGTGAAAAGTGTTGAAAAAAAAGTTTGATTAAGAATCGCTTTGTAACTGACAGACTGCATTATATTTGCTGAATTAAAAATTCAGCTTTGAGCTATGATTGAATGTAGACTGGTCATTCAAGGGAGAAATGAAAGACATTGACTAAAATGCTCCACATTGTTGTAATTCTCTTTGACTTTTGCTCAAGAATTTTTGAAAACAGTACAATTGATGTTTTAATTTTTATGTTGTTTTTAAAGAAATGAATAATAAAGTGGAACAAATTGAATTTTTCCTATAAAATTGTTTGAATATGTAATAAAAGAATTTTAGAAAGCCCAATTTTGTTTTTCTGGTATTTTTTTAAAGTTCCCAATAGTTGTATTTTGAGATGCAGATAATGAAAGATTATTTCATCATTTTATTTCTAGTGTTTTTGATTCATTAATTTGGAACTTTGGTATTGTTTGAGACACTTATGTAGGCACTGAAATATTTCATACATTTGTGTAGTTATTTTTTATTTGTCACTCGCTTCTCAAAGTCAGAAAATACCTACACCTTTTCACCTTTTGACATGCCTTTAACTGAAGTTTAACCTCTGTAATATTAGAGATTAAAAAAATATATAATAAAAAGTAGGAATCATCGCAAATTTAGAAATTAAAGAATTAAAGAACTGATAAGAATAGAAGTTTATTTATTGTAAGAATAACTTGATGATATTATAAATTTAACCTAATGGCGGGCCTTCAGCCATGTAAGGAATGTTTCACTAAGCTATTTAAAATTATCTCATTATAAATACAAAAAGAACACAATGTAACACTTTAAATGAGATACATTAAAATATTGGGCACCTTAAGTTGGAATATATCAATATACATCTGGTCTACTTAAAGTGCCCATTGTAAATAAATATACAAATGTCCCCGTAAACAGTGCGACATGGTTTCTAAATTTTAAGGGGACACGACAATTGTATATTTTTTATCTTTACGAGTTTTATGATTTCCTATAGAAAATTGGCCTTTGGTAACCATACAATTAATTTTCATGTAACTCATATAGTGTTGAGAGTAACATATCAAATTATACGAAATGTCCCCTTAAGGTTCAAAAAAATATATAGTCACCCTAAGGTTGAAAGCAGATATATATATAGATATATATATATATATATATATATATATATATATATATATATATATATATATATATATATATATATATATATATATATATATATAGTGGGAGAGAGATTTATATAAACATATAGATTTTTAGGGACCAGAGTCTTCAAACTTTGACGCAAGAGAAGAAGATTTATTTGTTAAGCATTGTTAACGACAAAATGTTAGTATTGATGATTCTCATTAATCCTTTTTTATAAAAAAAAAAAAATATTCTATTTCTCTTCCCATTAAGGATCTACAGGACTGGCCCCTAAAAAAAAATTCAATCACATGTGTTGTGAAAATGATCAACATTTTTAGTAACAAGTAAGAACAAAAAAAAAGATAAGTTTGATTGAGACCGCTTCTATAATATGCAGAAAAACAGATTTCGCTTCTAAAAAATAGTCTATTACATGTAAAAATAGATAAAATTCGTGTATTGTATATATTAAAAGCTGTCAGGAAAAATCATTGCCATGCCCATTAGTTACGTTATTAGGTATATTTTGGGCAATAAAGTTTTAAACCCTGAATGTGCCGCATGGATTAAGTCCCACCTAGCCAATATTCTGAAATTCTCCATTCCCATCTGACCAACATTATGTATTTTAGACCTGGGTGACCGGGGGCTCGTAACGTGAACGTTACTTTAGTCTAAAACTGCTTAAGTAAAAATAGATAAAAAATCGTGTATTGTATATATTAAAAGCTGTCAGGAAAAATCATTGCCATGCCCATTAGTTACGTTATTAGGTATATTTTTGGCAATAAAGTTTTAAACCCTGAATGTGCCGCATGGATTAAGTCCCACCTAGCCAATATTCTGAAATTCTCCATTCTCATCTGATCAACATTATGTATTTTAGACCTGGGTGACCGGGGGCTCGTAACGTGAACGTTACTTTAGTCTAAAACTGCTTAAATAAGACTGAGGTACATACTTAAACTTAAGTCCGTAAGTATAAGAGTGCTTAGGTAGGACGATTAGCACAACATTTCGGCGGCTGGTAGAGATCAATTAAGTTTATCTTAAGATTTGTTGATCCACATTTATAAGTTATATTGTTAATTATTGCAATTCAGCCTTTGAATACAGTGTATTAAGCAAACGATGTACACAAAATTAATGTCTTAATATTGCACAATATCTAAGTTTGGTTTAATTGATTTAAATATTGCCAGTAGTCGTTATGAGCTGTGACATTTTTCATAAAGTATACAAGTGGGCTGCAGAAGACATGTTGGTACCACGTAATGGCCAATTTACAAGAATAACTATATATGTAAACTCACGAAACCTGAGAAACTAAAAGAAGACGTTTGAAGATAAAAAAAAAACCCTCAGTGATTTTAAAGACGACAATTGCCTCACTTAAAGATATCTACGTAAAAATTATATTCAGAGTATAGGAATTGCATTGTCGACGTAAGATTTAGAACAAAAGATAAAATTCAATCCACTCTATTATTCTAAAAATTTAACGATTGTTCAATATTATGCCACAGACAGTCGTTGAGAATAACTAAACTAGTGAAGACTCGTCAAAACAAAGAAGTTACAACGGTGGACTGAATACAATGCCTTAGATTATTTAGAGCTTTGTTAGGTGGATGTATTTACTCATGCCACCTTGAATTTTGTGTCTGTACATTTACTTCTACCCATTCATAATCAAAGATATCAAACAATGGTTTCTATAAAGAAACAAGATATTAACCAAGGATAATGATTTTTACCGATACATTCAAATTCCATAAAAGAAATGAATAATTAATTCATTTTTACTTTTTAACATAAGCATGACTTAGTTAATACATTTCTAAGTTTCCTTTATGGACAAAGACAAAGTTAAATTCACAGTAACGCTTTTTGCAAAATTCAAGGCAGCAACTGTTGAACTATTTTCTACTAGACAGACATATTTATGTTTATAGCCGCTTACAAAATTTGGTCGCTCTCTGACGCTTTGTCGACATTTTAAGCGAGAGAGAGAGAGAGAGAGAGAGAGAGAGAGAGAGAGAGAGAGAGAGAGAGATTTCAGTCTTTCCTACACAATATGCATAAAGACACACCAAAAAGAGCCCGGCTTTCAGTACTTCAGTACTTTGATTATCATTTGCAATGCTTTAGGAATGCATTTATAATTTTCAATTAAAATTTGGGTGCCAGTCGTTGAGTTTTAAGCAAGATACAGGGCCAACAATTCTTCGTCATGTAAACAAGGCTCATGCCCTGTATTTGTTTACATAGGTTCAATATACCGGTAAAAAATCTTTTTAAAGCTGGTTTGTCTATCTTATAATTCATTTTAAGTATAAAAAAAACAGTTCCTAGCGATTTACTTTTTAATTTTAGGTCTAAAACTGGAATTTTCATTTCAACATTCGAAATGTTAAAAACCCTTTGTTTACATAGCAAAGAATTGCAAGCTCTGTTACTCGCTTTCAACTGTATAACTCATCAAATGACAATCAAATTTTGGTTGCATATTAAAATGCCTTAATAAAGCATTGTAAACATTAAAATCGGAAAAATAATTTTTGACCAAAATCGTGACCATGCCCCTTTAAGGCATTTCGCTCAAAACTTTGGGGGGGGGGGGGGGGGGCAAATAAAATTTAGTATCATGATTCAGAAAAGATATACGAGTTGGAAGATACTTTAAATAGTAATTGAAACATAAATCTCTTTTAATTACGGCATTTCAATCTGTACATGCTTCGTTTTATTGATTTAAGATTGATTTTTAATTTTGCCAATTATCGGAAAACTCAATGAAAATTATATAGAATACCTTAAACAAAAACAGATCAATTATTTTCTTCAATGTTATTACATATACAAGCACATTACGCGTGCTCCTTCACGTGATCGGGAAAACGAAAAAAAAATCCGTAGACAATTCTGAACCTAGCGGAAGATTGTACTGCAGACAAGGTCGTTGTATCGACCCTAGAACTTACAAAATGATGATTACGCTCCGCTCTACATAAATCCTTGACCGAAAAGATAGTGACTGACGGGGTTTGAAATCTCGCACGCTGGTTGGTGTCACACAAGTGTGCATGATCCAATAAGAAATGTCGTTTTAATAATTATGTTAATTGTGCATTGATCAGTGATGAACAAATGACAAATAAATTTGAGACGGGCTAGTAAGTATTTGACTTACTGTTATCGGTTTGTAGTCCGAGTAAATACATTTTTTCTAAAAATTTGATTTTGTTTATGGGAGCGTCCAAATTGCTATATTGTTTGTGATTATAACGCATTCCCTGATCAGAACAAGAGGTCTCAAAAGTTCAAAAATGAGTACTCTCACTATAGTCTGTCCCAAGTTATTGCTTCCATCGCTTTTTGATGATTTTTAATAAAATTACACATACCTGTGAAAGAAATACAGTTGAAATCGTTAAAAGGGAATATAGCCAAGATATATTCATTGAACAATTATTCATTTCCAGTCAGAAAATATTCATTGAACAATTATTCATTTCCAGTCAGAAAAATTTACAGGAACGATAACAGATTCCTTACGGAGATTTATAATGGGGAATGTTTACATCTTTTTACCATTCGGAATACACGCGGAATACATCGCGCAATCTTTTAACAATATCATCCGGGCTTATTAGTGGCTGTTGCAATGCAAAATCTCCGTAGACTTTCAATTTCGGGATGTGTATTGAAACCTGAAGCGGTAGATATGGCGTTTCAAAACAGATAATCTGGACATTTTTTATATTAGTGGATGAACGTAATTTGAGTACAAAGGTATTTACTATTATTGAAATATCAAGCAAAAAGTGATGGAAGCAAAAACTCGGGACAGAGTATAAATGGCGTAATCGTTAACCCGCATATGTGTCGTATTTTCGACCAAGAGTTTATGTAGAGCGAAACAGATCAGAAACCCTTGAGTTTTGAAGATGAGATTACCACTTCTTTCTCAAAAAAGTGTCTTATCTTTTTGTAATTCAAACTTTTTCGCACGTTTATCTAAACTAAGAGAAAAAAAATATCGAATCTTTTGTTCTCATAGCAGCTGGTTCATTTTAAATTCATGATCTATAAAATTTAGAAATCTTTAATTTTTAACTTTTTTTGCAACACAAGCTAAAAAAAATAAACATTTTAAGGTAAAGCAAGTTAAATCCCTCACTCCCTTTGAATATCAATGTGTTTTATCTTTTATCCCAATAACATTATTTGTAACAATAGCAAATTAAAAAAATCATTATCTAAACTTTACTTATTGTTAGGATGTGCAAACATGATTTATAAAAAAACAAAACAAAAAACCCCCAAAAAACAAGTGTTTAACCCAAATTATGTCGAGGGCAGGAAACAAATTTAAAATTTATCAAATTTGTTATACTTAAAAGATAGCGAGAACCCAACCATCTTGCAAGTAAATATTTTTCAGTATGCTTAATTAAGGTGGCTCTATACACCCACAGTTTATTCCAATTTTCAATAGAAGACCACAAAACATAAACTTATCAAATATTACAATGATGATAGGGATACTATAGGTATTTTTAAAAAAAAAAAAAAATGTTTTTTCGTGTTTTTGTAAAATATTTTTTTTAAAGACAGCTTGCTTTTAACAAATTGAGAAAAATTTGTGTTGTCATATAATGGATATTTCCTTCGGACACACAAAAAAATATAACACTTCTTAACATTCAAAAATGTTATTATTGCAATTTTTTTTTAGTATTTTCCCAAAACATAATTTTTCATTATTTCTTACTCTGTTGACAAATCATTTGAAAAAATTGCTTTATGTTATAAGAAAATGTATTTTTATAAATGTGACATTAAAAATTGAATGAAAACCATTGGAAACCAACACAAAAAATATTTCAAATTTTATTTGGTATGAAAGTTCCTCAGGTAAGATATTATCGTTCCTAAGTCCCAAGGCCAAAACACCTTGGGGACTTTTAATTTCTAAGTTAAAGAAAATTTCCTAAATATAATGTTGGATCGATAAATACATACAGATCTCATTATAGACTTTGCCCTGTATAAGTGAATATATTCGCTTTAATGCAAAACTAAGTCAAATAAATAATGGGGAACATTGACTAGGCTAATAGGATTTATGTAACCTGAGAGAAATTCAAAGCAACTCTCTCATCCCAGTTAGGTGTCGATTTTAATGTGCATTAAAGTATATTATAATTGAAATATTTTCACCGGTTTAGAATTTTCTTTTACGGTATTCAACAAAAAATACGTTTTAGAAATTTTTGGAAAGTTGAAAAAATATATATATATATATCTATCTATCTATCTATCTATCTATCTATCTATCTATCTATCTATCTATCTATCTATCTATCTATCTATCTGTCGGCGGTCATTGCATGGCAAACAAATAAAGTGTCTTTAACTGAATATCCGTTTAGGGAAGGTTTAAGATATTCATAGCTATGGAACTTAATATTATTATGTTCTAAAGAATGTATATCCGTACTTTTTTAATTTTCAGAACTTTTCAATTTTTTTTGACTTTTTTCACTGTCGTAGCTTAAGACAAAACATATAAAAAATCGGTTAAAGAAAAAAAAAGTCACCACTGATGTTTTAGTTTATCTGTGTAAGATAAATTTTGTTCTTAAAATTCGTCGTTTTTCTCTTGAGAAAAAAATGTTTCGTTTGTTTGAAAGCATCTTTCTTGTGAAGACCGTAAGTACGAGAACAGGATGTCAAAAATCTTACGCAAGCGTGTCATTAAGACTTGTTATAAGTTCGAGTATTAACATTTCAACATCACTTAATTCTTTCATATAACAATCAATTATAAAAATGTCTAAATAAATAGTAGTAAAACAGGTCAAAACCAATAAAGACAGTAATAAATATGTAGTAGAAACCTTTTATTTTTTTTTTTACCGTTGTTACAAACTCGCTAAAAACTGTCGAAAATAAAAAAAAAGAATACATGGGTCTGTTCGATCAATTATCTAGAAGCCCCTATTTTCAATTTTTTTATTTTGTCTGTGGAAACAAATAATACGGCATTGTAGTATCAAACAAACGAACCTTTTCTGGGTTATATGTTGCCCTCATCTCTGATAAAAAACTGTATATTATCATTTTTTTTAATTTCTTTTAAGATATGAATCAGTGTCTGGACAATCCATGTCAGAACGGAGGCACTTTCACACAGAAGGATGGGTGCTTCACGTGTTCGTGTACAGATGGATATGCAGGGGCACACTGTAATGAAGGTAAATATTTATTTGTATTTTCCCCTCTCTCTTAATAAAAAATAGATATACCTTTCTTAAGCTTCTTCATTTAAACATTAGATACCAAAGAAGCAGTTTGAGAAAACAGATACTCTTCTGTTAGCAAACATTTACCTAGTTCATAAACATAGATATTTATACTTTGAATATCTAATATTAATTTTGACCGCTACGAATATTTTTAACTTCATTTTTTTTGAAATGTATAACACTTTCGAATTATTACAAAAATTTAGTCTATTTATTTTTAATGTACATGTAATTAATCTGAACATAATTTAAACATTATGCTATAATCATAATTATAAATTGCATTTCCTATACCATTAAATACAAAAAGACATTTTTTTTTGGGGGGGGGGGGGTTCAAATAACTCCTTTTGTAAAATGTCTGAGCGTAGAAGATCATTCAACGAGAATATAAAAAAGTTGCAACATTGTATTAAGTTATTCTGAAAAACAATAGTACTGAAGCAAAAATGACATACTGTAAACTAATTATTATTCGCGATGACTTTATTACGCGAATTATCTGAGATAAGCTAGTTTGCAGTGACTAATTCTTGCGACCAAGCCTTATCCACACCTGTTTTTTCATTACAACTTTATTGTAAATACCGGTCCGCGGCGAAAAATATTCGCGAAAATGAGGCTCTTGCGAACCTTGCGAAAATTTCTTGCACGCGAAAAAAAGTTCTTTTACAGTATCACTTCCGATCACCTACATTTGGAAAAAACTACATTGTTTATTAACAAATGTTAAAGAACGTGTTATATTTTGTTTAATATACAATATCTGAATTGTATTTTGTTGCCAATCAGTTTTAAGTATTGCAGGTTTTTTCCCAAACTTAACTCTAAATATCTGCATTTTTATTATATTGTCGACAGTCGTTTCCAACCTTGCATTAAATAAACCTGCAAAACAGTCATCAACGTTTACATCGGGAGTGACCTACTCTGCCAATTTGGCAGTTGATGGTAACAACGGTACAGACTTTGTCGTAGACAAGTGTTCACACACAGCAAAGGGTGACTACAATCCCTGGTGGAGGGTGGATCTGCAGGGTGTTTATTTCATCAAATCTGTCAGAATATTTAATAGAGGGATGGACACATATGGAATAGGTAAGCGTCCAAAGTCACAACATTTTAATTGAAACATAAAAGTGGAGACAAAACTTTTAAGTTTGCTTTATTTAATTACAGCTTTACATAAAATGTAGAGGAGAAATGGTAAAAACACCCACTATATCAGCTGCTTTGTTAGCCTACACTAAAATTGAATTTCAAGCTATCTTTAGACGGGATAAATTGTGGCAATGAAGTTAATCACACCTTAATAAATATGGGATATATATTGATTATTAATATGTTACTTACATAAGTTTAAAATTTCACATGAACATCTATTATTTGACTTATTTTAGACACATCAGACCGGCTTCGGAATGTAACCGTCACTGTAGGACTGACAGAATCCGATGTCAACACTCCTTGTGGTGTCTTTGCTGGTCCTGGTACTCTGTCACAGCTGGTGGTCGACATCGACTGTTCGTCTGTACCAAGGGGAAGGTTTGTCAAGATCGCCAAGACAACACTAGCTCTCACACTCTGTGAAGTCGAAGTGTTTGGATACTTTGCCTAGTTAATATCATTGCTGATGTCTTTGCTAAATTAATCTCTTTTCGGCTAATTAACTACATATATGTAAAGATGACGTCTTCAAAAGCTTAATTTTCAACTTTACACCGGACAGAAGTCTCCATATTATGATGGCTGTATTTATAATACTGCATGCAGTTAATGTAAAAATGTAAAGCGCTTTCATATGCCGTTATATCTGATTCATCATTCAAATATTAACTTTGAATTCTGTTTATTTCTCTTTTGGGGTCAATAAAAATAATTTCGTCAGTTATGTTGTTTTCTTTTAAAGTGAATATAAAGATGGTTTGATTATTGATTACATAAAAGAGAAATTCATAAAAGCATTTGTTTTCCTGATCGTGACTTTTTACGCCCGCATGTGTCAACAACTGAATAATTTGAATTTCGTGCTGATAAAAGAAGTCAGTATTAGAAAGTGTTATATATATATATATATATATATATATATATATATATATATATATATATATATATATATATATATATATTTGTTTTTCCTTGGACTGAAATGTCACATTTTCATTGGTTTAAACATAGCACGTGATATCTTCATATATCTCTATATTTGTTCTGTGAGAAATAATATTAGGCAATATGGCCGTCATTGGTCGACGCTTCGTTTATCGCTTCATTTCGATATTTCATAGTATTTTATACATAAACTGCATGCCGTAAGTTCTTAAAGTATTTTGAGTAGTTGCCCTTTGAAATTCTTTAAAATTAGAGTAGTTGCCCTTAGAATATTGACGTCACATTGTTTTGTCTGGAGCAGAACAAAATGGCATCGTCGAAATTTGCTCAAATCTCTGCAGAGGAAAGGGAGAAAACATTTAAAATTGAATAGCAACAAAACATTGTAAGTAAACATTGGTGAAGCAAAGATTTTAAAAGAGTATTTGAAAGGTGAGATTGAAAATTTTGAAAAGTTTAAATGAGTTGAATTGGACGAAATGTAAGGCATCTTGTACATGGCTTTGCGTAGATCATCGCTATTTGTGAAAAAAATATGTCGCTTGATAGTCCTCGAGAAAACAAAACACTTATTAGGTTAGTTACTGACTCACTACGGAAATATATTGGGTTGATCAATCTCATAGAAGGCTCGGCTTCGCCTCGCCATCTATGAGATTGATCAACCCAATATATTTCCGTAGTGAGTCAGTAACTAACCTAATATATATATATATATATATATATATATATATATATATATATATATATATATATATATATATCATAAACTTTCACAGTGACGATTTAAACAATGAGTCCTCACAGATACATGTAGCGAGCGAACAATAGGCCGACATTCAATAATAATAAGATAATTTTCTCATTCCATAATCCATAACATCTTTAAATTAGTATGAAACTGCATATATCAATTTTAAATTTTCATTTTTATGAATATTCATTATTTACATCTACCTATGAAGTACTAGTACTGGCTGGTTGCAACTGCAGCACTTGATCTGAAAAATAAAAACATAGCATAAATATTTATTTTTTAAAAAGTATTTTATAATTACATCAGATAAAACAATTTCATGGTTTTTTTTTCCTGCATATGTCTATTTTCTCGGTGGTATATCACACATTCTGCTCTGACTTCCTCCATTTCGGGGACCTTGACCCCCCCCCCCCTCCCCCCAGCTTCGTACGATCTGGGTGATACGCACTTGAAGTGTGATGTTTGATACCTAACTCACACATGACTTGTTTAAAGACTTGAGATGTAAAGTTAGATCCTTGATCTGATTGTACTGATAGGGATCGCCCTACATTGGTGAAAAACTTTGTTAAAGCATTCTCAATTGTTCTTGACTTAATGTTGCGCAAGTGAATTGCTCCGGGGAATCGTGTATTAATCGTGGCTCCGATTTCACAAAAAAACTTAAGTTTTTACCTAAGTTTAAACTCAAATCCTGAGAATTTACTCAGCTGAGATTTTTCTCAAATTGCATTTCACAAATCAAACTTAGTCATTTCTCAGCCGAGTCAAAACTTTTACTTAGCTGGGTCAAAAATATTCATTGTCACAAGTGGCCCCTTATAACTTCTCTTTTTTTTTTTTATTTATTCTCAATAAAAACAAACGTCTGCTAAATGTTTTCAACAGAGGAAAATCGGAATAAATGAACAAGAGTCATAAAATGTTAATAAGTCATGAAATGTACACTTTGTTATGCTAAGTATAGATGACATATCTATACATGATCTTATATATTATGTAGCAAACAAAAGACCACTTTAAATACATTATGGTTACCTTAAATTCATTAGAAAGTAAAATCAATGCACAGTTATTCCATTTAACACAAACAAATGAATTAGTTCCCTTTGTTTACATTTTTGTCAAGGGAGATAACTCCGCCAAAATCATTATTTTTTAATGAAAAAAATATTTATCAAACCTTGATGAAATATTGCATATACGCTGATCATTGAGTGGAAAAGATCTAAGAAATGAACATTACAGACAATATAATACTGTATTAATGATGTTAATGACATATTCATATTTGAGATTTGACTTAAGTCTGCTATGGAGGTAACTTAAGTTTTTTCTCAAATTGAGTAAAAAACACGACTAAGATTTTTTTTGTGAAATGCAGAGATTTGAGTTTTCTTAAATTTGAGAAAAAACTCAAATATTTGAGAAAAAACTCAGACTTAAGTCTGAGATTTGACTTAAGTTTTTTTTTGTGAAATCGGAGCCTGGTTTCTGTTCAATCGACATGAGTAATGGACCGACTGAATTACATCTCAGGGCCGAAGGTTCTACATCGTTTACGTGTATTAATGTAATCGATACACGTTTACATCGTGTAAAACGTGTATCGATAATCAAGTTCCCAAATCAGCCTTGGTCGATAGACTCGATACTAGTATACTGCTTGACCGCCGGGGGACCAGGAATTCTCTTCTTGTTTTTAAAAAAATCCCAAGATTATATATAGCATTATTGATAAATTCAATATAAACACAAGTGAGAGCCTTTTAAATGCGTTCCTTACAATTTCATGTATCGTTTTGTTGTTACCACTAAATAGCTGCTGAGAAATCTTTGACTAAAATTTTGGCTAAAATAAACAGTCATTATTTGACAGGATGTTGACGTCCGATTGATACAAACATATATTCAACAATATGGCATGCCAAAACAACTAGTGTGTTAAAATTTCAAGCATCTGCGATAAACAGTTGCTGAGGAATCTTTGACGGAAATTTGTTTGAAAAATGTTGGCTAAAAATAAACAAAGTACTCATTAAACAGGAAGTTGACGTCCGATTAGTACAAAAAAAATCCCACGATATAGCATGCCTATACAAATACTGTGTAAAAATTTCAAGCACCTGCGAAATACAGTTGCTGAGAATTCTTTGACAAAAATTTGTTTGAAAATTTTTGCTAAAAATAAACAAAGTCGTCATTTAACAGGAAGTTGACGTCTGATTGGTACAAAAATAGGTCCCACGATATGGCATGCCCTAACAAATACTGTGTAAAAATTTAAGCATAGTTGCTGAGATAAATGCGACTGATATTTTTGTTACGGACGGACAGACAGACATACAGACACACAAGGGTAAAACAGTATTCCTTCGGAGCGGGCGTATAAGAATGCAATTAACGTACCACTTACAGTATTGACTCTGTAATATTATTTTGTTATTACTTGTTTAAGTAGAAAGAAAATGTATCGTGGAAAATCAAAAATATGAAATTTTGATAATTTAGATAACTTCCTATCAAATATACCATTATAACAAGTAATGTTTCCTCTATGGTACCATGGTTCCCGATAGCACAGATGGAAAAGAAAAGGAATTGGGCACTTCCATCTTGACCTTAAGGTTATTTCTAATTGATCGTAGATACATGTGGATGGTAATTTAAAGAACATGGTATGGTAAGGACCCAAATTCGAATTTCATCAAATCAGAGATACAGGTATGAAGTTGATTTTGAATCTTGTTCAATTAATAATATAATAATAATAATGACATATTCTTGGTTTATCTGGCACATTTAAGCATGCATTGTGCCCAGGTAAGCTAAGAATCCAAATTATGGGCATGGGCTCCTTCAAATCTTTGAATTGGGTCCATGACTACTAAAAGCTTTTTAGGAGGAGCCCAAAGAAAACATAAACTGTATTTGATCGTTTCTAATTTTAAGTGAACAAATAAATTAAATAAAAAACAAATGGTCTTCGAAGATCTTCCCTAAAAAAAGTTTTTTTGTAATATATGCATTATGCTTCCAACTTTCGAAACTATACCTCTTCATTAGAATAAAATCATGACAATTGCAACTTAGTTCTACCAAAATTGAGTAGAACGTACATGTATCTAATCCAGAATTGTGTATTTTGAAAAATTAACCAATAGAACATTATTACTTATTTTTTGTAAATTAAAGATTTGTCAAATCCGAAATATTGCCTTATCTGGCCAATGTATATGGAACCATTGATGTCCAGATTAGACAAGTTCTATTATTTGTTCCAAAGCCCCCATTTCATTGAAATAAGAACTAAAATATAGCAATACATGTTTCTAAAAAAATTAAAAACTGCCACTGTAGTTTATTAAAGATCAGTTTCGATACACAAGAAGCTTATAAAATGACAATACGGGACATAATAAAATCAAGGAAATGTTCTAATTGGTCATTTGAAACTTCTTTTCGCAGTTGTTTATTTTATCAAGGATAGGAATTGCAACAGCATGTTTATGTACAGCAGAATACTTAAAACGAGTCAACTCAGGGATATATATTTTCAAACCACTTTTGTAGCTTTAGTCGTGCACTAACAAACTGAGAATCTGCCTCTGAGCTCCCCAACTTGCAAGACAACTGTATGCAGTAGTATCTAACATCTTCTCTGTTAGCTTTTCACTGCTCCGACCCCAGTTCGATCCCCGTGATCGACAGAGGTTGTATGTGATAGGGTATGGTGGTCATCCAATTGGACACGTGGGTTTTCTCCGGGCACTCCGGCTTCCTCCAACATCACTCACAGGATGAAAGCTAACCTTTCAGTGGACTGAATGGTACTGACTGGTAATGAAATGATCACTGACAAGGTAGTTTTCCATTAGCCTTCAGTTACCTTTCAGTTACCATTCAATTGACTGAATGGCAGAAACATTACAGTGACCATTCAGTCCTGTCTCAGTTACCATTCAGTCACATTTCAGTGACCATTCAGTCCTGTCTCAGTTACCATTCAGTTACATTTCAGTGACCATTCATTCCTTTCTCAGTCACCATTCAGTCACATTTCATTGACCATTCAGTCATGTTTCAGTTACCATTCAGTCACAATTCAGTGACCATTCAGTCATGTTTCAGTTACATTTCAGTTACCATTCAGTCACATTTCAGTTACCATTCAGTCATGTTTCAGTTACCATTCAGTAACATTTCAGTTACCATTCAGTCACATTTCAGCTACCATTCAGTCATGTTTCAGTTACCATTCAGTAGCATTTCAGTTACCATTCAGTCACATTTCAGCTACCATTCAGTCACATTTCAGCTACCATTCAGTCGTGTTTCAGTTACCATTCAGTCATGTTTAAGTTATCATTCAGTCATGTTTCAGTTATCATTCAGTTATATTTCAGCTACATGTATCATTCAGTTACATTTCTGCTACCATTCAATCTTTTTTCAGTAGCGATTTAGTCATATTTCAGCGTATATTCAATCACATATCCTATATCATTTATCAAAATAGTCATTTTTAAGTGACCATTCAGTTTCATTTCATTGACCAATTAGTCACTCTTCATACTGCTCTTTTTGATGATATTTTGTTGAATATTTAAGAAAGGGTGTCGTTTTAGATATGTGTTATAATTTATTATTATACCAATTATTAACCTCTGATATCCTTTGTCATCTAAATATTGATTCAGTAAACACAATTCCTGACATCTTTACTTATTGTTTAAAATTTAAGAATTCCTGATTTTTAATGAACTTTCTTACATCTTAAATGTGTTGCCTACTTTTCTCTAAATAACAAAACACCAACGTCATTGTATTCAATAATGCAACTTATTCTATGTAGAAAAACAAATTTAAAACAAAATTTGTAAACACTTTTTGAACAAAATGTGTTAGAATTACAAGTGAAAATCAATTTAAAATTTAAGAAGGTTGGATGGTCAACAAATTATCCCTCATATTTTCCTATATCTTTAACAAGCGGAAATTCTAAAGGAGATTTGTATAGTGTAGAAATAGCCGGGACCATCCAGCCCCCTTAACTAACTTTATATTTCTTAATTCAACCTAAAAATCATACCATAAACAAATCAAAGATAATTCATCTGCCAAGTCATTGAATGGCTTGTTACAAACAAACAAGTGCATTACAAAATATACATGTATATCAAAATAGAATACTAAGTTGTATAAACCGTGGTCGCATAATAAAAGAAAGGCTGTGAACCACACACAATCACAATTTTAAGGCCCTAGTCAAATTATTGAATCAAATAAATAGAGATACAAATGTACAATAGATATAAATAACATTAAATACAAAAAATAAATTAAATAAATAAATCTACATTTCAAAAACACCTAAACACACATATAAATGCAAAAAATAGCTTCAAACTGAAATCAGTACACATGTCAAACAAATAAGCTACTATTGATTTTGAAAGCTGTTGTTTTTTGTTTGTTGTTTTATTATCTTTTGTGGGGGGTTATATTAAAAGAAAATATCGAATAATAAGTTAAAGTTCAAAATTTCACTCTTGTCAAATAAGCTATTATTTAAATGATAAATAGAACAAACACAGTGCTAGCAACTACATCAAATATAAAAAGGTAACTTAAAGAATAAATTATCAACAAAAACATATAAAAGACATTTTAAATAAAAACACTTGTGAACATTAAGTCATTCAAAGGACTATACGTGGATTATGCATGTTGCACACCTAAATTAAAGTTTTATTAAGAGCTTTCAAAATACATGTAAGGTGGAAGATTGTTGAAATCTTATTGAAAAAATTCACACCATTGTGACGTCATAAGGTAGAGACGTCATAAAGATTGTCTTATATTGTTAAAATGATGTTTTTTATGGGTGTTTACTGGTGGTTTTTTGACTGGGCACAGAGCGCAGGCATGCTTAAGTACCATTTTCTAGCATAATGTGTAAACTTATATGAACAAAAACAAATGCTAAAGTCGTACTTAAGCAGACCTGCGCTCTAGTTTTCTGAATGCAAAATATAAAGAAAAAATGATGATATTTTCATTTGTTTGCAATATTGCGGGAAATGGGTCTTTTAGGTGACATATAAAGATAAACAGCAAATGGACAATAATGACTTAAAGCAAGATTAAAGTGAGAGGCATCCTCTGTACAAAGATTGACGAAAACTTGATTTGTATACAATTCTATTAAAAAATTGGGGGCAGATATTTGACCATACCAAATATAGTCCATTTACTTAAAGGTTGTCTTCTTCCCTCCTAACAAACTTGGGGCAATCTTCGGGGGCTTTTTTCTTGGATGTCACCATTGATACACGTCTGGCCTTTAACTGCCTTTGATGTTGTGGGCTGAGCCTGGCCTTGTGGACTTCCTCCAACTTGTATTTCAGTTTCCTGAATCTCTCGTTCTGCCATGGTAGTCTTCTGACAATAAAATGTTGAAATTCTCCCCCTTCATTGATGTCGGATTCTTCTGAAGAGATATATTCTGGTGTCAGGACTTTCATCACCTTTTCCCTTTTCAATCCTTGTAAGGCGTCATCCTTCAGACCTTTTTATGGTGATTCTAAGTCTGGCTGCCCTCTGAAAAAAAAAAAACAAAGATTTATTAATGTTTTAAAAACTTTTTATAAATTTGAATACTTATATGAATCCATTTTCAATCCAACTTTAAGAAAAAATCTTAAGCTTTTGCAAATTGGAATACGAAAGTACGTCCAGTCTCTGCTTTATCTTAACTACTTTTTGCTTATTCTATCATTTAGTGTTTACTAAACTTCCCCTTATGATTGCATTAGAAATCTGATGTTCACTATTCAACTATACATGTCATACATGATCACATATTTATCCACTATGACCACTATTCCGTGCATCAAACAAGTTATCGCCAGTGCATTTGCCATTACGTCACTAGCCACCTGTTGACTGTTCATTATTTGCGGTGTCCGAAGCATGCACCTGTCTTGTGTCAGACTTCACTGGGTGTTCTCAAGTGCAGGAAGATTGACAATTACTATGATTTTATTTAACTTGTTTACTTTGTATCCAGTTAAGCAGTTCAATGTTATTGCTTTACACTGTTCAAAATAGATTGATCATTTGTACGACTTGATAATGACATTATGTGTAACAGGAGTTGAAAAGTCAATTCATAACGGGACTCAACCCAGGGCCTCTAACCAATGATACCTGATATATCAACTGACAGTTACGTACCTGTTAACCCATTTACAAACCCTCCCTCTTACAGAAATTCATCCATGGATTCCAAGAGTACGGGATATGACATAAAGCATATTCATGGGGAATGACATTGTGTTTTGAATGTTTGGTGCCAAATGTATCAAGTGGTGAAAAGTCATGTCTCAAACGGAACCCAAACCCAAGGCATCTGGCGTATTGTGCCAGCGCTCAGACAACCTGGTTACATATACGACATACAAATGTTTCTTCACAATGTTTTGGAAATGACTTGGACTATGATTTCTCAATTTAATAATTTGTTGATGTTGTTTTGGTTTAGATCCGTAAATGTTATAATTAATAAGCAGTTAAATTACATTATTAACACAAGCATATCAATGACATTTCAAAGAGCTCAATTGCAAATTCCTTCATTTTTTGGGTGCGCATTATAGGAACAGCGGTTTTTGCAGCATTTGACATTTAACTTTTTGAGTAGGTATTATACATGAGTGTGTGTTTTACACAATACTTTACGGTTATTAATTTCTTTATTTTTCTGTTATTCTTACCTATAAATTGTTTACCTGATGTTCAAAAATTATATGAATAAAAATGAATCTCACAATGTATGACTTACTGATATACTAAGGATCTTTCACAGTCATATAGGTTCTAAAATATGAAAATTCAGAATGGAACAATAAATGGCATTAATTGTAATTAAATTTTCACATTTGAAGGTACCTAGATAATTTTAAATATATAAATTTAGTAACTGTAGCATATATTGTTGCTGAGATATATTATTTTAAAACCTGATGGTCAATTACCATTAATTGTAATTAATTCAGCAGTGGCGGCCATCTTGGCAAAAATTAAATCAGCAGCCTAAGGGTTAATCCATATTAATTTTGACAAGTGTCCCATACTCATGTCACCTTCAACATATGCAAGAAAAAGGTTAACCTTAGGCCATATAAATATAATTTTCAGATTCTCACCCCCAACCCCTTTGTGAAAGTAGCCCGCCCCAATGTATATGTTTGAAAAAAAAAATGTAGAACAAAATATTCAGGAAAAAAATCAGCCAAGCCTAAATTCTTTTGTAAAATAATGCATATCTTTTTCATAAAAGTAACAATAAAAAGCTAATGAGCTATACCCTGAGACCCAGATGAGTAAAAAAACCTCACACCTCTTCAGTAAGATCCTCTCCAATGGCTTCAGGCCACTTGCTATTTCTTCATTTATTGTTGCTGCCCAGTTTTGA
This sequence comes from Magallana gigas, assembly GCF_963853765.1. Lineage (NCBI taxonomy): Eukaryota > Metazoa > Mollusca > Bivalvia > Ostreida > Ostreidae > Magallana > Magallana gigas. The sequence goes on from NC_088853.1 coordinate 54,222,938, forward strand.
CGGTTTTCATAACTCGTACACAGCAGTTTAGAGACCACTACTCCTTAGCTTGTTGAAAAGGGTTATTCTCTTCATTGCTGCTCCAGCTAACTTTTTCCAGAATGTAACGTTATCTCTTTGCTTTTCAAGATCTACTGTCATTTCACGAATTTGTTCATCCAGGTGTTTTTTCAATAACAAACGGTCACTCGTTATTGGGAATGCCAAAGGCTTGTTTTTCTCCTTGCTAGTGTAGGCGCCCAGATTTCAAATTACATGGTTCAGATGGGTTCGTGTGTTAAACAGGTGCAACATGAAACCAAATAACATTATAAGTAAAAAAAAAATTAATAGTTTGCAGGTACTATTCTAAAACTTCTAAAATTATTCTAAAACAACAATTCATTTGATTAACTCGAAAGAACACACTTTCTAATATACACTTCAAAAATGTGTATTTACTGTAAACGTGGTAAAATTTCCTACATTATATAATAAATAATATATGATAGCACGGGTTATTCTCCTAAATTTTTCATCTAAAGCAATACCTAAAATTTTCCAAGTCATTGAAAGAGACGGAAACGTCGCTACCTGCGGGTTCTGGAACTTACACCAGGCCATCGTGATAATGTATAGTCTGAGCATCGTCGGTCTCGTTATCATGAATAACAGGAGAATTCTCGCAATAATTGTGCTCATCTGTGGTCCTATTGCCTGTCCAGCGAGAAGGCGTGAATTTATTGTATATTGGTTTGACTTATTTGAGAAGCCTTGTTTCTTCCAGCATAGCATGATTGTATTACCGAGAATTAGATCAAAAACAGTTTGACAGTCGATTGTTTACATGTTACCGCGCGCTGATATACGCCATATGTCGTAAAGCCTTTAAAATCTTTGCTTGATGAATAATGTCGTAAACAGTTAAAAATCCTTTGCTTGATGAATAATAAGCCAACAAAGATAAAATTAAAGAAGCGTTTAAATTAAATGACTTATATACATAAATCTAAAATTTATTTTTCTTCTTTCGGATCTTAAAACAATTACGACATCATTAACTACGGCGACCCGTTTGTGTTAAAATATCGTGAGTAAACAACAGCCTTAACAATCAATTTCTCTAATCTACCCAGTTTCTCTCTTACACGTTCATCAGCTAAAGGCCTACCTATCCATTCTGGATTAAGGTCCACTCCTATTATACTCTTCAATTAACGTTTTCTTTTATTTTAGTTTTAGCAAATCGAACTTTACTCAAATTCCATTTCAATAAATTACGAATGATGACCCCTCATATATAGCTTTCATTCTGTAATCTTCGTTGACTTTTTTGTCAGCAATAATCCTCATTTCAGTGACCATTCATTCCTTTCTCAGTCACCATTCAGTCACATTTCATTGACCATTCAGTCATGTTTCAGTTACCATTCAGTCACAATTCAGTGACCATTCAGTCATGTTTCAGTTACATTTCAGTTACCATTCAGTCACATTTCAGTTACCATTCAGTCATGTTTCAGTTACCATTCAGTAACATTTCAGTTACCATTCAGTCACATTTCAGCTACCATTCAGTCATGTTTCAGTTACCATTCAGTAGCATTTCAGTTACCATTCAGTCACATTTCAGCTACCATTCAGTCACATTTCAGCTACCATTCAGTCGTGTTTCAGTTACCATTCAGTCATGTTTAAGTTATCATTCAGTCATGTTTCAGTTATTATTCAGTTATATTTCAGCTACATGTATCATTCAGTTACATTTCTGCTACCATTCAATCTTTTTTAAGTAGCGATTTAGTCATATTTCAGCGTATATTCAATCACATATCCTATACCATTTATCAAAATAGTCATTTTTAAGTGACCATTCAGTTTCATTTCATTGACCAATTAGTCACTCTTCATACTGCTCTTTTTGATGATATTTTGTTGAATATTTAAGAAAGGGTGTCGTTTTAGATATGTGTTATAATTTATTATTATACCAATTATTAACCTCTGATATCCTTTGTCATCTAAATATTGATTCAGTAAACACAATTCCTGACATCTTTACTTATTGTTTAAAATTTAAGAATTCCTGATTTTTAATGAACTTTCTTACATCTTAAATGTGTTGCCTACTTTTCTCTAAATAACAAAACACCAACGTCATTGTATTCAATAATGCAACTTATTCTATGTAGAAAAACAAATTTAAAACAAAATTTGTAAACACTTTTTGAACAAAATGTGTTAGAATTACAAGTGAAAATCAATTTAAAATTTAAGAAGGTTGGATGGTCAACAAATTATCCCTCATATTTTCCTATATCTTTAACAAGCGGAAATTCTAAAGGAGATTTGTATAGTGTAGAAATAGCCGGGACCATCCAGCCCCCTTAACTAACTTTATATTTCTTAATTCAACCTAAAAATCATACCATAAACAAATCAAAGATAATTCATCTGCCAAGTCATTGAATGGCTTGTTACAAACAAACAAGTGCATTACAAAATATACATGTATATCAAAATAGAATACTAAGTTGTATAAACCGTGGTCGCATAATAAAAGAAAGGCTGTGAACCACACACAATCACAATTTTAAGGCCCTAGTCAAATTATTGAATCAAATAAATAGAGATACAAATGTACAATAGATATAAATAACATTAAATACAAAAAATAAATTAAATAAATAAATCTACATTTCAAAAACACCTAAACACACATATAAATGCAAAAAATAGCTTCAAACTGAAATCAGTACACATGTCAAACAAATAAGCTACTATTGATTTTGAAAGCTGTTGTTTTTTGTTTGTTGTTTTATTATCTTTTGTGGGGGGTTATATTAAAAGAAAATATCGAATAATAAGTTAAAGTTCAAAATTTCACTCTTGTCAAATAAGCTATTATTTAAATGATAAATAGAACAAACACAGTGCTAGCAACTACATCAAATATAAAAAGGTAACTTAAAGAATAAATTATCAACAAAAACATATAAAAGACATTTTAAATAAAAACACTTGTGAACATTAAGTCATTCAAAGGACTATACGTGGATTATGCATGTTGCACACCGAAATTAAAGTTTTATTAAGAGCTTTCAAAATACATGTAAGGTGGAAGATTGTTGAAATCTTATTGAAAAAATTCACACCATTGTGACGTCATAAGGTAGAGACGTCATAAAGATTGTCTTATATTGTTAAAATGATGTTTTTTATGGGTGTTTACTGGTGGTTTTTTGACTGGGCACAGAGCGCAGGCATGCTTAAGTACCATTTTCTAGCATAATGTGTAAACTTATATGAACAAAAACAAATGCTAAAGTCGTACTTAAGCAGACCTGCGCTCTAGTTTTCTGAATGCAAAATATAAAGAAAAAATGATGATATTTTCATTTGTTTGCAATATTGCGGGAAATGGGTCTTTTAGGTGACATATAAAGATAAACAGCAAATGGACAATAATGACTTAAAGCAAGATTAAAGTGAGAGGCATCCTCTGTACAAAGATTGACGAAAACTTGATTTGTATACAATTCTATTAAAAAATTGGGGGCAGATATTTGACCATACCAAATATAGTCCATTTACTTAAAGGTTGTCTTCTTCCCTCCTAACAAACTTGGGGCAATCTTCGGGGGCTTTTTTCTTGGATGTCACCATTGATACACGTCTGGCCTTTAACTGCCTTTGATGTTGTGGGCTGAGCCTGGCCTTGTGGACTTCCTCCAACTTGTATTTCAGTTTCCTGAATCTCTCGTTCTGCCATGGTAGTCTTCTGACAATAAAATGTTGAAATTCTCCCCCTTCATTGATGTCGGATTCTTCTGAAGAGATATATTCTGGTGTCAGGACTTTCATCACCTTTTCCCTTTTCAATCCTTGTAAGGCGTCATCCTTCAGACCTTTTTGTGGTGATTCTAAGTCTGGCTGCCCTCTGAAAAAAAAAAAAACAAAGATTTATTAATGTTTTAAAAACTTTTTATAAATTTGAATACTTATATGAATCCATTTTCAATCCAACTTTAAGAAAAAATCTTAAGCTTTTGCAAATTGGAATACGAAAGTACGTCCAGTCTCTGCTTTATCTTAACTACTTTTTGCTTATTCTATCATTTAGTGTTTACTAAACTTCCCCTTATGATTGCATTAGAAATCTGATGTTCACTATTCAACTATACATGTCATACATGATCACATATTTATCCACTATGACCACTATTCCGTGCATCAAACAAGTTATCGCCAGTGCATTTGCCATTACGTCACTAGCCACCTGTTGACTGTTCATTATTTGCGGTGTCCGAAGCATGCACCTGTCTTGTGTCAGACTTCACTGGGTGTTCTCAAGTGCAGGAAGATTGACAATTACTATGATTTTATTTAACTTGTTTACTTTGTATCCAGTTAAGCAGTTCAATGTTATTGCTTTACACTGTTCAAAATAGATTGATCATTTGTACGACTTGATAATGACATTATGTGTAACAGGAGTTGAAAAGTCAATTCATAACGGGACTCAACCCAGGGCCTCTAACCAATGATACCTGATATATCAACTGACAGTTACGTACCTGTTAACCCATTTACAAACCCTCCCTCTTACAGAAATTCATCCATGGATTCCAAGAGTACGGGATATGACATAAAGCATATTCATGGGGAATGACATTGTGTTTTGAATGTTTGGTGCCAAATGTATCAAGTGGTGAAAAGTCATGTCTCAAACGGAACCCAAACCCAAGGCATCTGGCGTATTGTGCCAGCGCTCAGACAACCTGGTTACATATACGACATACAAATGTTTCTTCACAATGTTTTGGAAATGACTTGGACTATGATTTCTCAATTTAATAATTTGTTGATGTTGTTTTGGTTTAGATCCGTAAATGTTATAATTAATAAGCAGTTAAATTACATTATTAACACAAGCATATCAATGACATTTCAAAGAGCTCAATTGCAAATTCCTTCATTTTTTGGGTGCGCATTATAGGAACAGCGGTTTTTGCAGCATTTGACATTTAACTTTTTGAGTAGGTATTATACATGAGTGTGTGTTTTACACAATACTTTACGGTTATTAATTTCTTTATTTTTCTGTTATTCTTACCTATAAATTGTTTACCTGATGTTCAAAAATTATATGAATAAAAATGAATCTCACAATGTATGACTTACTGATATACTAAGGATCTTTCACAGTCATAATATAGTTCTAAAATATGAAAATTCAGAATGGAACAATAAATGGCATTAATTTTAATTAAATTTTCACATTTGAAGGTACCTAGATAATTTTAAATATATAAATTTAGTAACTGTAGCATATATTGTTGCTGAGATATATTATTTTAAAACCTGATGGTCAATTACCATTAATTGTAATTAATTCAGCAGTGGCGGCCATCTTGGCAAAAATTAAATCAGCAGCCTAAGGGTTAATCCATATTAATTTTGACAAGTGTCCCATACTCATGTCACCTTCAACATATGCAAGAAAAAGGTTAACCTTAGGCCATATAAATATAATTTTCAGATTCTCACCCCCAACCCCTTTGTGAAAGTAGCCCGCCCCAATGTATATGTTTGAAAAAAAAAATGTAGAACAAAATATTCAGGAAAAAAATCAGCCAAGCCTAAATTCTTTTGTAAAATAATGCATATCTTTTTCATAAAAGTAACAATAAAAAGCTAATGAGCTATACCCTGAGACCCAGATGAGTAAAAAAACCTCACACCTCTTCAGTAAGATCCTCTCCAATGGCTTCAGGCCACTTGCTATTTCTTCATTTATTGTTGCTGCCCAGTTTTGACGGTTTTCATAACTCGTACACAGCAGTTTAGAGACCACTACTCCTTAGCTTGTTGAAAAGGGTTATTCTCTTCATTGCTGCTCCAGCTAACTTTTTCCAGAATGTAACGTTATCTCTTTGCTTTTCAAGATCTACTGTCATTTCACGAATTTGTTCATCCAGGTGTTTTTTCAATAACAAACGGTCACTCGTTATTGGGAATGCCAAAGGCTTGTTTTTCTCCTTGCTAGTGTAGGCGCCCAGATTTCAAATTACATGGTTCAGATGGGTTCGTGTGTTAAACAGGTGCAACATGAAACCAAATAACATTATAAGTAAAAAAAAAATTAATAGTTTGCAGGTACTATTCTAAAACTTCTAAAATTATTCTAAAACAACAATTCATTTGATTAACTCGAAAGAACACACTTTCTAATATACACTTCAAAAATGTGTATTTACTGTAAACGTGGTAAAATTTCCTACATTATATAATAAATAATATATGATAGCACGGGTTATTCTCCTAAATTTTTCATCTAAAGCAATACCTAAAATTTTCCAAGTCATTGAAAGAGACGGAAACGTCGCTACCTGCGGGTTCTGGAACTTACACCAGGCCATCGTGATAATGTATAGTCTGAGCATCGTCGGTCTCGTTATCATGAATAACAGGAGAATTCTCGCAATAATTGTGCTCATCTGTGGTCCTATTGCCTGTCCAGCGAGAAGGCGTGAATTTATTGTATATTGGTTTGACTTATTTGAGAAGCCTTGTTTCTTCCAGCATAGCATGATTGTATTACCGAGAATCAGATCAAAAACAGTTTGACAGTCGATTGTTTACATGTTACCGCGCGCTGATATACGCCATATGTCGTAAAGCCTTTAAAATCTTTGCTTGATGAATAATGTCGTAAACAGTTAAAAATCCTTTGCTTGATGATTAATAAGCCAACAAAGATAAAATTAAAGAAGCGTTTAAATTAAATGACTTATATACATAAATCTAAAATATATTTTTCTTCTTTCGGATCTTAAAACAATTACGACATCATTAACTACGGCGACCCGTTTGTGTTAAAATATCGTGAGTAAACAACAGCCTTAACAATCAATTTCTCTAATCTACCCAGTTTTTCTCTTACACGTTCATCAGCTAAAGGCCTACCTATCCATTCTGGATTAAGGTCCACTCCTATTATACTCTTCAATTAACGTTTTCTTTTATTTTAGTTTTAGCAAATCGAACTTTACTCAAATTCCATTTCAATAAATTACGAATGATGACCCCTCATATATAGCTTTCATTCTGTAATCTTCGTTGACTTTTTTGTCAGCAATAATCCTCAAATCATCACGATGTTTTTCGATAAAACGTTGAATCTGCTTGTCAACAGGAACATTTCTTTAAGTAAATTCTTAACTCCAAAGAGAAATCATTTCATTCAATCATTTCATTAAGTCTTACGGCTTAACTCGATGAGTCTTTTTTTGTTTTTCTCTCCATGTAAAAGCTTCGGAAGTGTCAAAATTTTCCATTATCTCGTCATGATGTCCTTAGTTAAATGACAACATAAACACATATATCAAGCACAATAACTCCATTTCATAATTCAATCACATTTACTACTTTAATGAAATGGAAAATAGATCAAATTAAAATACAATCAATTGTTCATATTTCACCATTATTATTAAGAATGATCAATTTGTAAATGTATCACATATATGCATAATTATGACTTTAGATATAAATGTCAAAAATAAGTATAGACAAAGTTTAGACAATTTGGACACCACATACATTTATATGTTAGTCACACAAAACATAAATCTTACCAGATATATGGTATCAGAACCTATGCAATTGACTTCACTGTATTTAATTACTCATGTAGGAATGACTCTACAAATCAACCAAATAAATCACTGATTACTGATAAATATTACTTTTATAAATAGCATTCTAACCCTTTATTTTTCAAAAGGCTTGTGAAAATTTTTTTTTTAATATTAATACTGTACATATGTGAATAAAATTACAAGAAAAGTGGAGGAAAAGTTTTCACACTCAGTTACTTGATTGAAAAAAAGCTGGTCCATTAAAAACAGATATTTTTGGTACACACCTTTCTTCTTTCCACTCATTAATTTTCCTAAATACTAGATAATAAAATCGAATGACAGTGTATAATTTTTTTTAATAACTTTTCGCAAAAAGAAAGATAAATAGTTAACTAGAAGATATAATTTAAAACACACAAAAAGAAATTGTTAGTCATTATTTGTTCACGTTTGTGATACACAAAGGGTAAATCTGTCAATTCTATCTATAAATAAATAGGCAGAAACATGAGAAGGCTACTAACGGTCTTTCAAACCACACGTAGTTGTCTTTATTGCCTAATTTACTCTTCTGACCATGAGCTGTGTCTTTTTCAGCGAATACCAAAAATTCCGCCATGGTCCATAGGTGATCCCCTGATTTTGTAACGAAGTCTCCCCTCTTAGGTAGAGACCATTCGGGTTAGAACAGGAACAACCTTTGTGCCACCACCCTGACTTCCACGATGAAGCACAGCTGTAACCTGACTGAAGGTCATTGTCGTCATCCCATGTGGAGAACTTCATATTGTTTATCGGGTTATTTAAAGTTGTACTCGTGAAACAGTTATCTACAATAAAAAACCTAGTGCTACTTTATAAACGCTAGATCCCGTGCGCGGATCCAGAAAATTTTTCCAGGGGGGGTCCGAAGGATAATTGTGTTTGCCAGGGGGGTCCGAGGCATATTTTCGCGATAATTTTACTATGTAAATTTAATAAATTTTCATTTTCCAGGGGGGGTCGGGACCCCCCCTCCCCCCGACCCCCCCCCCCCCTCTAGATCCGCGCATGGATCCGATATATATTTTGATTGAATGCACGTTGTAAATAGATATGTTCTTTTGTATGTACCTAATGTGGTGCAATGCATAGTTTGACCAGTTTTTAAAGCGATTTAAAGTTGATGCACACAACATGTATGCGTTAACTTAACAACCTTACTGTGATAAGTTTGTAACATTGATGAAAAAAAGAAAAAGAATGGTAACGCCTCTTGCCAAGCATAAACCAAATATTGAAGTGGTTATTTTCTGGTAACCGTTCTTCAACTGTGCCTATAGTTTATATCCTTGTTGATTTTTTCTTTAAAAAGGCAGTCTATGAAGTTATGAAGCTCAGATATATTTTTCGCAAATGAAAAAGAAAAATGGTTACCATTAAGATACCAATATAAGTAATGCAGTTTCACAGATCTGTATGAAAGGAAAACAAATTCTTACCAACATCTCCCGAGAAGCCCGACAACGTGATGGTGTATTTGGTTGATTCGTCTCCTACGTTAAAACTGCTGTACTTGACGTAACGTGTCTGGTTGTCAAAGTCCTCCATATCCATCCTCATCTCATACGTCCCCTGACTCAGCAGATAGTGTAGTTCGTCATTACCTGATATACACAATGAAAATATATTTTATACATCTACAGTGAACTGTAATACAACAACAAAATATTTGCCTAAAATCGAATTACACAAATATAGAACCGTTGTTGCACAATGTTCCAAAAAATAAAACATACACGTAAACGTTAAATATAGGATATCGAGAATTTTATCCAAGTCATGTATTTTTTTACCCCGAGCCTTGGCGATCACACGAAAACCAGTTAGATAAAAATCTTAAACCATCGCAAATCATGAGTTTCTTATATGATCGCAAAATAATGAGAGATTATTTTTATCACATGTTTGTCCAATTGTTTTGTAAAATTTCATGCTTAACATGTGATAAAAAATATATTATACAGTGAGCTGTAATAAAACTAAAACTTAGAAAGAAAAAATAAACAGTATACATGAATGAAATTAAATAAAAAAGATAAGGACCATTGAATAAACTTTCATACCACCTTTTCCAAGCTATTTTGAAGTGTTTAAGAAAAAATAGACTATGGAATATACATATACATTTGTATATCACCCTTATTAGGATACCTGTAAATAATCTGTAGGTGAAGAATATTACCTTAATTATATTGAGGAACGCAAGATTTTAGTTTTGATGGATAGGTGCTTGAAAAGCACGACCTCTTGAGAAGAAATAAGGTAAAACTTTCTAGAAAAGGGTTACCAAGAACGTGGGTTGACAGGACGAGTTGGTCATGCATCTCAGGCAGACCCATTGGATCGAAAATTTATGGTTAATTTTCGAAAACCAACCTTAATAACTACATGGGAATAATTTTATGTGATTTTTTTATAATTCTATGATAGTTTTGATGGAAAGAACTTTCCAGAACTTTTTCACAAGGAGCGCGGTCAGACCTATTAACTTCATGGCGGAAAGTGAAGGGCAAGTTGACCAATTGCACAGAAACTTTTTAGATGACAACTTTGGGTTAAAATATACAAATAAATATGCAATCACTAGCGTTTTTTTTAAAAATTTCATAATCTTTTAACACGATATATTGTTGAACATTGAACAGATCTACGTCTATATGTATTAATCTTATGTATGCATAAAACGGGGAAGTTGAATGTGGGTGGCACAATGTACTAATTTCAAAACAGTCTTTAAAATGCTTGAGGTAGGATCAGGTGCCTAGGATGAGTGAGCATCCTCCACTGACCCGACACACCCGTCAGCTATTCTATGCTTTGAGATTTGAACAAAAACGTCTCTGAAGATACTGAAGAGTTCCAAACCTTTCGGGTTAAACTGATAAAAAGCAAAAGTTTACAAGTAGTTTGCAATGTGAACATCCATTCCTTTTAATAAAAGCGTCTAAAACCAAAGACCATGCTGTATGCTTCACAGCTGAGGGATGAGATTCCAATTCTATGCTATAGTGTATGTTGTAGAATATATGCATGGACTGACTTTTGTGAAATCTGAATTAAGAAACGGTTAAGGGAATCGACGCCACTAAATAACCAGACACTGGTTTAAATAAGATTAAAAAAACTGCTACTTTTTCCAGACAGCTGCAATGTTAATATTTATAAAAGGACACCTACAACATCCATTCAGTTTAGATTTTCCATCCCTGTCCGCTACTCTAAATATTTAGCCATGTAGTTGGTTTTTATTTCAGTTAACGAATATGCTATAAAAAGTTTTTTTGTTTTAAATACTGGGCACAATATATAAAAAAACGAACAAAAAAATGGTTCTATGTATTAAGCATTGTATCATTTTCATACGTAAAGTGTTAATTCTCGTGCTTGCGCCGGGTATCTATATGTGTATAATTAAATAAACAATGGTTAAGAAAATAACAGTTAAATACCTAGCCAAAACTCGGAGCTCAAATCTCCAAATCCGTTCTTGTACTCTGTCCAGGTTCGGTAAAAATCCTCCGAACCATCCTGACGACGTTGAAACACCTTAATAAACATGTCACATGGTAGCCACTTCACGGCAAAGTCTTGGTTCTTTATATTATTAAAGTTTGTAAACGTTTTGTTTTATTTTAAAATGAACTACTTGTTAACGTAAACTAAATACCTTGTACACTTTAACAATAAAAAATTAAATTATTATAATTGATAGAACCAAAGTGCTTTTTATTATGACGAAAACATAACCCTAGAAAATTGCCATTACTGTCCATCCACCGCCATCTTTGTCCATGTCACAGAAAACTGTCACGTGACCTAGGTATGGTAGACGTACTCTGTACAGTCCATTAGGCAGGCCACAGTTGATGTTGTGCAGGGATGTACAATCCGTCGGACTGCCATTGTCTAATAACATGCAATTTATATTATTTGTAAAACGTGTGATACATCATTAAATTTACAATTGTATTTGACAAACCGGTATGTAAACGAGCATATCTGTCCTATAAAGCAGATGAATGTGCTTAGTGGCTGTCAGATGTCGTTACATATGTGTAACAATGTTGTTACACCGTAAGTGGATGCTTTGAATCCCCATCCCTAGTCAAGTTGCTTCTTAAATATATGAATTGATGTACACAAGAGTCAAGTAAGCTGAAAACGCCAATATTTAACTATATGTACTTAAAGACATCAAAAGATATATGATTGTGTTATTACCCCAGTGATGTAATGGTTAACAACTAGATAACATACCTCGAATACAGTGAACTTTCTTACTAGAGAGCGTCACACACAGATCGTCAGTAGAGCACGCCATGCACTCGTCTGGTACATCGTTCTTCCGTGAGAACATGTGCATAAAAATTGGAACATTTTAAAAGTTAGGAACAATTGAAAAATAAAGCTGTAAATATAGGAATCTACTATGCATATTATCTTACTTTGTGGTAATGAAATGAACAAGATATAGTGTGTATTCACCAGGCACGTAGCATCGGGGGGGGGGGGGGGGGGGGTGCTACCCCCCTCCCCCCCCCCCCACTTTTTCTCGAAGCAATTAATTTTTTAAAATTTACACATAAAAAATGGAATCATCATTGAGTTGCCCCCCCCCCCACTTTTTGGGAAGCATGGAAAAATTAATATGAAAATAAGGAAATCAGGATTGAAATTGAAGTTATATACTACCCCCCCCCCCCCCCCCCCCCCCCCACCGGATTAGGATTTTGGGAAAGTCCTAATTCCCTTTTTTTGACTTTTCAAGATTTTTTGGATGAGTCTGCCGCCCCCCCCCCCCACTTTCAAAAACGATGCTGCGTGCCTGTTCACAAGACATCCCATAACTTAAACAATACCTGATATATAAAAAAGAAAAGTTTTATCAGTTTGGTACAGCATGTGAAGAACAGTTTGAAAAGAGAGAGAGAGGAGAGAGAGAGAGAGAGAGAGAGAGAGAGAGAGAGAGATGTATAAACAGAACTTACCTGATGGAGTTCAATTCTGACATAGTCAGGTTTCGGTTCCGTTTTGTTGATGGCCGACACGAGTTCACACAGCAGTTCCTGTTTCCGGTAGTTGACTCCCCGACATAGCTTGGGTCTGTGTCTACATTCCCGGACACACTGCTGTTGTCCAATCATCCCCACAACCCGGACAACAGGACCACGATACCTCTCACCGGGAACAACCGAAGATGTCACTCCCTTGTAAGATAATATCACACAAAGCAGTACTAGTGTAAATGTTCCTTTTTCCAGAGATTTACTTATGAAAAGGCCTGCCATTCTGTGTTTGTTCTTAATATTAAGAACACGTGTAAACTACATTGTCTTTGCCTTGCTAAAAAATAGACTCTATAGTGAACACTGACAGCCAGTTATGTTTTAAAATCCACAAATGTACATTTTTTTTCACATAGCCATTGACGAAATTAATAATATATATTAGGAAGTTCTCTAGAATAAACGTCTTTGAACTGTTCTGAATATTAGATCACGAAGCACACGACCGGAAATCTCTGAAGATATAACTACGTCTTTAACAGGATGTAATCCATTATTTATGTTTCTCTGATTCACGTCTATATTGGGATATTTTCTTTTCCATATTATTTCAATCATATTAAATTAAGGTTTTCGATGTATAACTACCAAATTTTGACGTAATAAATGGATGGCCTGATATAAACACAATATTATTGATATAATTCTCCACCAAATGAATTCTACTATTGTCGAATTAATTGCACTTTGAATGATCCATTTATATCGATATTGTAAAATAAACTGTAAATTAATCGAACCTCTTTGTGAGTAAATGCATACCCTTTCTCTCAATTAAATATGAGTTTGAAAAAAATTAAACTATCTTCTCTTTATCAAATGAATTAATTCTTAAATCTAATGAAGTTGAAAAATTGCTTGGTTTTTATAAAGATATTATCATGTCAGGTGAATTTCGTTTATTTCACTTTCACTGTTATCAAAGCATAAAAATATTTAAATTACTTTACCAGACAAAGACAATACTTTGAAACATATAACCAATGATTATCAACCATTCAAACAAAACAAAATGGTTTTATGTTTTTAATTCTAGTAATATTCCATCTATACAACACTTTAATTTAACTGAAATTACTGTTTCTTATTCTGATAACGTTTTCTTTACTCTTCGGCTCCGAGATTTTTTTTGCCAAGATCACGGTTTCTTTTTCATGTGCAAACACCACTTGGTCGCGTGAGTTTGTTTTATCTCTGACCAAACTGATCTCAATACCCGCAAAAAGCGACCTCCGTCGATTGGCTTCCTGGTTTCTGAATTGTTTTCTACTGTCGGATACTTCCTTACTGGCATAAGGCCACTTTCCCGATTTTTATAATTCTTCTTGACGAAAGTGCACTTGGCTCGCAAGGGTGTATGCGACTCATATGTCTCGTTACCTGGTTTCTTCGCATGGTTGTAAAACGACAATGTACACTTGTATCCAGAATCACACTCGGTATGGATTTCTATTCAGTGCTTCCGGCATTTCAATATACTGTCTAAGAGCATCACATCCGCCGGATGTGCACCTCATCCCCCTTCCTGCTAGAGGGGACGGATGTCTCTGTATAATTCAGCCATTTCCTCCTCGCTGACTAAGATGTCGAGAATAAATTCCTCCATCAATAATTTTGAAATTATTTATAATAATTAAGTACCGGTCTTACTAAGAAAAAGGCACCGTGTTTGAAAAATGAATGAGATATGGCAACAAAAGGTACATTTAACGTGTGTTCCATGCTAAAAATTCCTATTATAACACTAGGAAATGTTAAAATCAAGTTTATAAAGAATATCGCTAATCATTATTATTTTACAAGCTTACGAATCAAGCTCCGCCATAACGGTGTATACAAAGTGTTAAAAATTCACATCGACTTGACACCTTTTACTTGTTAGATACAATCCCATATATATAATAAACAATTACTTTGAATACTGATCTAAGTTCATGATAAAAAAAAAAAACTGATGTGTTTATTTTTATTTTATGAAATATAACGGTTTAAAGGGGCATGGTCATGATTTTTGTCAGAAATTATTTTTTTCGATTTAATTGTTTAAAATGCTTCAGTAAGGCTACTTAAATTTGAGTGTTGTTCGTTCAGTTATAAGCAAGTTAGAGAGCTTCCTATTCTTCGCTATGTAAACAAAGCTTTTGTTGACATTCTAAATGTTGGAGTGAAAATTCCAGTTTTAGACCTACAATGAATGTGTTAAACATTAAGAACTGTTTATTTATGTTTAAAATGAAAAAGAAGATAGACAAATCAGCTTGAAAAAGGTTATTTACTGGTATATTGAACCTATGTAAACAAAAACAGGGCACGAGTCTTGTTTACATGACAAAGAATTCTGAGCCCTGTAACTTGCTTATAACTCAACGACTGACACTCAAATTTCAATTAATCATTAGAAATGCATTTCTAAAGCATTGTAAATAGTAAAAACAGAAAAATAGAATTTTACCAAAATCGTGAGCATGCCCCTTTAAAATACAGTTTTGATAAATCCGTTTTTGAGGTAAGAGTTATTCCCCTTTGAAACTCTTTCGTATTACTGATGTAAACAAACGGCAGACGGCAGGTTTTCGATCGCCTGTATATCTATTAAAGTTCAAACAGACTGCAAGGTATCTTCAAGATATCGGAATGACTGTGAAGTGAGGAGGTTTAATGACTGTAACAGGCCCATTTTCAACCATTTATGACAGTTTTCAATTAAAAGCACCGACATTACAAGTGAAGGACAATTGATTGCATTTCGATGCGGACTGTTCGACACAGATCTTAGCTCATTCACCATGTGTCCCTTTCATAGAGACTCTCTAGGACTAGCATGGCAGCAGAGAGCATAGTGTCAATATCCTTTTCACGAAGGGAAGGCGAAATCATACCGCATTGGTTTTTCTCTTCGAATGAGCAGACTTGTTTGCTCAAGCTAAGCTACTTTGGTACCGGTTGGCTCAGGTATGTACATGTATCATGTCATTATAATGTTGGGCTGTGATCCACTACACGATATAACAAATGTGGTTCAAAACTTAATATCAGAGCTCGCAAACTACATAGATTACAAAGCAGCAAAGCAGGAATATGATGAATTCTGTCAAACAACTAAAGGCGACAAAAATCAACTGAAAGGCTCAGACGCAAGGTTATATGCCATCAAACTTGCCAAATTTACCTAATACCTACAAGGCCGAGTAGCAAAACAGATCTTAGATTTGGTAACATCCTTAGTTGAAATTATTAAAATCTGTTAAAGCCCAGAAACGAAAAATCAAAACAATAAAAGTCAATCAATTATACATCTCCATAACTAAACTTTTTTATTTGCTATTCTATGCAAGACAATCATTGTATGACCAACAGAAATTAAAATATACATATGGTTTTTAATATAGTTTCAGCAATCAAATATAAAGTAATTTTGTTTTCATTGTAGGATCATACAAGCAAGATGATGTTGGTTATGATGAAAACAGTCTTTTCGATACCCCTACAGTTACAGGTCATCACAGGGTAACGACTATTTGCAAAGAAGGCAGGTGTAAAGATCCTACAGCATTTACTTCAAGCAAACTTTCTTCTCTATAACAAATTCTCAACCTTAATGAAAATTTTGAAATTTCAGCAAACAATTGATCAGACAATACCTAGTGGTTTTTTCCTTAGTCTTACAAGATAGTCCTTAAGTGCATGCCCTTTGTGAAAGCCAGGAGTGTTATTCGGAGCAACAGATCCGACATCCTACAAAATATCAATGTTCCTTTCATTGCAACTTTCAATCTAAAAAAAATCTTGTTAAGTGACAAATTATATACTTTATTCAGTCTTTACCCTCAAATCATTTTGCAAGTATCAAAGTTCCTACCTCGGATCTTTCAGATCTTTGTTATGTCTCCGATACTTGAACACTCAGCTGTAGCATAATTAAATCAGTTTTCTTAAATGAAGGTACAAACAACATTTTAAATCCAAATCAATAGAGAAGTTTTAACTATTTACGTAGATTTGATTAAAAATGAGTGACTGCAATTAAAATTATCATAAAAAGAAATCTTGAAAACCCATAAAATTTCGTGATAGTTTTCTTAGTAAAAATATTCATTGAAATTATGATATTTTTTATACCTGGACCAGGGTATATTTTATTTCTATAACATTGAATATAAACATAAATTGGAGTTGCTGAAATATTCTCCAAGTAAAAGTAAACAAATTGATGTCTATAAGCACCGCCTTTCGTAACTTCTAGCTATTTTTACTTTGTATATGTACATGCATGTATGTGTACTTGTTAAATTACAATAACATTGAGAAAAATATATAAATGTGCTTGTACACTTTCCTTGAAGCCATTGAGTTCAATTTTTATGGCATGATAAATTTGCATAACCGCGATATATATTTCTATACAAAACTGTCAAAGTGTATGTGTATTAATTGTGTTTACTGTGATATCATTTAAATTCGTGGGGGTCGATGTTTGTAGACAGCATAGTTTGTTGAGACGTAATTTCGTTGGTAGCAAGTTAAAGTTAAATTTGATTTGATAAATATTAAACAAATACTAGTATATACGTTCGTTTGGATGTTAGTCCGTTGGCAAGAGTTACTCACAAAAGCCACGGGACATTGGTCTACCACGAACAAATCCCACTGTCGTGTATCCGCGCCGGTAGTGACATGTTTGGATAACGTGAAAATGGCGTATCCACTTCAAACACAATGAGTGTTGTGTCCTTTTTTCTATCGACAACGCGGTAAATATTAATTAAAATATCGTAATAATCATTCATATTTTTCTGAAGGTTTTGCAGTTGAAAAAAGTGTGCGTTATTTTTCTTAATCGTAAATAATAACGACTTCTTTATAGGAATATCAGTCGTTAACGTGTCATTTAAACGCAAAATCCAAGATCTATTTCGAAATAACGTAAATAATATGACACCTACTAAAAATCTGAAGCAGCCAAAATTAATTTAAAACACTACGAGGGTTGTTCGGAAATTATTGAGACATTTTCTCTTATTCTTTTAGTAAAAAAGATAAACCCTTGAAATTTCACCAAAATGAAATAAGGATATAGACTATCAATGTGAAAAGTTTCTTGTCCATGGCATGAATAGATCATTCCTGGTAAGCTGACCAACGTGCCTTCGTCCAGTGACCCGGCGCAACCGCAAACTTTTCGCAGCGTCATTTTAACGCTTCTTATTGCTCCTGTGTTTTAAACACCTTAAAAACGAACGGAAATAAGAATTATTCTTTATTTTCATCTTTTGGTTCATTTCAAGATGTCATCATTCCCATTTTCTCTCATTCTTGTTTTTTTTAAAGAAAAAAAAATCGAGTTATTTTTACCCTAATAATTACTGTGAAAGTCTCCTGCAGTCATTTTTTTAAATATATTTTAGAATTGTTGACATCATTTAGTGTGTCAAAAGTACTTGATAATTAATCCCTTTGGCCTAATTTTAGTTAAACAATCAGTGAAAAAAATATGATGAACTGAAGCTCTATAGCTTGTCTTGTCATCGTATAGTTTTTTAAGCAATTGCGTGGCCTTAAAGGGTCTTCTTCTGAGATTTCCACCAGTTTGACGGTTTTCAGTGCGCCGCCTTGACGTCAAAATTCAATGTAAAGTAGTTATCAGATTTCTATTGTTTGGTAAATATATGTGTACCATATCCGTATTTCAACTCGAACATCAGTGAAACTTAATCAAAAGTTAGTCGCAAAGAATAGCAAAATGAATATATCTAATTTGATTTCTTTCATCATTAACTGTAATTCTACGTACACTTATAAAGTAGATGTTAAAGTTGTTAAATCTCCGAGTTCATGGCTGCGCCGGGTACCCCGACCACCGACTTGTTTATCTACCGTCGTAAACAAAATATTAAATATTCTTTTAATATTACTTTGTTTTATTATTTGGTGGCGTTTCTTCAGTGTCTATGCCAATTTTCATCAAAATTCGTCAATTAGAAAAGAAAATGTTCGAGTTGTCTCAATAATTTCCGAACAACCCTCGTACACTAACAAAATGAAATGATTTCAATATCTTTTTGATACATTAATACGTATAAAAATAGCAATAACTTCATGCACCTGCCAAAGAAGTAGTGCGATTTTGATAATTAAATTATTCCGGTTTTGATGCCAAAATATAAATTGTGCAAATGGTACGGTTTGAATTATTTAAGGATATAGCATTTTTTATATTTTAGACATAAATGGAGCAGTTGCATTTTATCGGTGTGCAATCGAAGATACATCTTTTTTAAACACAGTTGACCATTCAATTACATAGCATGCAAAAGATCAAAAGAACGGTGAATTTTTCTTTCCTGTCCGACAGTTTCATAAACGTCATGAAAACAAAATACTTCCACATGTTCGAAGGGAACTAAAACTGGATGACTAAGTTCATTTCTGTAGACAAGCATGATTTTTTTCTTCTGATAAAATGGTATATTTAGTACATAATTGATAATTTCGGTCGGGGAGTGGTCAAATCCAATAAAGCCCGAAGTGAAATTATCACCTCACAGTATCCAAAGAATGATTCAATATTACTTATATTAATTTAATTCACAGCAATTGTACGATTAAATATTTGAATACAAATAAGCAAACCCCACTTGCACTTCAATTACACGTCATTTGAAGAACTGCGAACGCTAACGCCCGTTTCCCGCCTACATTTTACATCCAAACCCGCCTACATTTTACATCCAAATATTTCGGAATTTCTGTCAGATATTCAAAAACTAAGTTTTCTACTAAAAAGTATAATCAAATCCTAATCAATTCATATCAAAATAAAATTTGTAATAAAATTATTAATTTTTAAACAAAAGTTTTGCTATTACGGGGTCTAAAAAAATCTCATTGAGACCGGTCTCTATGAGTGAGGAAAATTGTATTCAGCGGGCGATATGTGCATAAAAACTTAATAATAACATATTTACGATATATGTTAAAGTAAAATTTCATTTTAATTCATACCTGTTAATTAGTTTTCGAAAATTCTTTTTTGGAATGTATTTTGGTCTGTAGACATATGCCCCCCCCCCCCCCATGAAACAACAAACCCTTTGGTAAAAATATGCTAAATAACAATAATTAAAACTCAAACGGAATTTTTGTTTCACGGGGGGGGGGGGGATGTTTTAAAAAGCATTTCCGTTTTCCTTTATTTTCTATTATGAAATGAGCTATTTTAACCCAAAATACAAAGTTATCTCGATTTGTTTGACCAAATTATTTATATCTAATGAAAATATACATAAATCTTTACATTATTATAAAAAATTAACTCTAATTAGACAACTTTCAAAAAATGACTTTTAGTTAGGTGGCTAGACAATGCTATCGTTCGCAGGCCTTTATTGGACTGAATATAGTATACAAAATTGATACGTTTGTGTTATCACATGAAAAAAAAATTGAAAATGTATATATAGTTATATCAATTTTATTTTACTAACATCTCAAAAGAAAACTTTCTTTAATTTTAAATTATAAAGAAAATATGTGTTAAAACTTGAGGAACACAATAAAACTATATAAAACAATGTATAAAAAGTTTTTTTCACTAAACGTAAAAAGCAATACATAATATAAACACCTTAACAGACAACTATCTACTACTTTTATGGCAAACCACTATATACTATATGTATTTTTAGTTATTATGAAATGATATCTATAATCGTGTATGTTTATTTTTTAAACAATGTGACTTCATATGTCTCTCATATGACGATCTCCATAATATTGAAAGCATGATTTGCAGTGAGGGCATGTATATCGCACAGTAGCGATGCTATATCCCCTTTGCAAAGGGATAACTAAAAGAACTATTTGCACTCACATTGTAGTACTGTAAGGCCGTTTGCAGGTACCATATTATATTTTTTTTAATGTTATGGGAGATAACTCTACTTCCCGGAATTATGAAATCCAGAGCATTCTGAATAATATGTGTGCCTGCTAATAAATAAACGTGCCGAGCCTGATCTCTCCTCTGTTCTTTTTAAAGATAACAACATATGAACCATATCCAAACCGTATCAGATGCGTATCCAAACCGTTCCTATTTTGGAAAACAAGGTCAGCCAAACCTGTTCCGTTGTTCAAAATTAATCGACATAAACTGACTATTTACCTAATTTTAACATAAACTTCGTAGAACTTTGAAGATTAAATATGCTTTTAAATAGATTTGACGATCTTTTTAATGTAAAAGTCAACAATGTAAGCCTTAAATAACACAAAAACTTGTCAAGAAACAAACGGAGCCGCCATTTTCACTTTATCCAAACGCGTCACTACCGGCGCGGATACACGACAGTGAAATCCACAGGATATGAAATCATAATTGTTTAATGTCATGCCCCAAAAAGTCATGCCCCTAAATTCGAAAATAAATTCTATTTTATTCTATTCTATTACGTAGATTTATGTACATGTAATGTACATGTAATGTTTTTTGTGCGTTTAGAATTTGGATGATGTCTTGTTATACTGGTTGAGTCAATTGCATGCATCTATTTATATTCATAATATTCAACATACATTGTTTCATGGACTGCATTTCCAAAGAACAATAGTAAAATGATATCGGATACACACTCATATAACTTATATGTTTCCGTTCTATACACGTACTGTACCTATTGATGCGTCTGCTCTTTCTAATCTGGATACTTGAGCTAAGTCATTGTCAGTTTCAATTTATCTGTTGAAAAGAATGAGGTAAGCCAGGGACAAGACTTTTTTGTAGACTTAGTTAACCGGGTTTTCCAACGGAAAATTATTAAAATGTTGAAAATGGCGGGCGGGCGGGTGGCTGCCAAAAGGGTACCCTCATTGCACGGTTAACTCCTCCTACAGTTTTCAAGATAGGAAGTTGTTCTTTTGCAGATCAATTGTACATATATCAGAGGTGTGCATATTGCTAGGATTTTGATTTCTTATAATTTGTGAAAAAAATACCATCTTTTGAACTTAGTCATTTTTTGGCAAAAATATTCAAAAATATAGGGTACCTTTATTGTACGGATAACTTCTCCTACAGTTTTCAAGGAAGGAAGTTGTTCTTTTGCAGATCAATTGTATGTATATCAAAAGTGTGTATCTTTCTAGGATTTTGATATCTGATAACTTATGAAAAAATACCAGCTTTTGAACTTAATCATTTTTTGGCAAAATATTGCAAATTGGTCATCCATTTCTCTGGATACGTCAGGTAGTGCTTTTTGTGTAGGTGACCTAAAACATACCTGGAAAAAGTGGGGGATTAAAATATTCAGCTTCATTTTGTTCATCTACAATTATACATACAAATATTTTATTCTTTAGAAATTTGAGTTTGCAGTTCAGACAGTCATCTGCACCTCTCATATTTTAGTCACATAAGAAAGAAATGAATTTATTTTTATGTCACTTTTTGTATATCATACATAGGTTTATGTGTTGATAAAGTAACATAACATACCCTGTGAGAAATTGCTCTTTACATGTAACATGTTATGGCAGTACTATACACAAAATATTTTGTGAAAAATACTAAAATTCTTTTTCATGCACATCTTTTTTTTATTTTTAGCTGCTGACCAGTATTTCAGTATATTAGAAAAAATCATTTTTTTGGTTTTAGGAGTTTTATCTGGCCTCAATCTCATTATGTACATTGCAACCTTTTTTTGACAAGCTTTTTCAGTAATCTTTAAGGTAATTTTTGAGTCTTTCTTGATTAGGTACCTGGATCTCTGGTAGCGAGTTAGGTAGGGTTAAGTTTGGGATAGGGTTAATTTTGGGATACTGTTAAGTATTTTATTTCTTTTTCTGTAATTTCTCTTTGAAGTTTCCGTTTACGAAGCGCATTTAGAACCACCACTCGATTCCTCATAAGGGCAACCCCTTATTCTATACTTAAAATTTAATACTATAAACTACCAGTAAGAACAATTTCCCTCTATCTTTTGCTTCTCTCTCTCTCTTTCTTTCTCTCTCTCTCTCTTTCTTTCTGCGAGCCTCTTCTTTTTGGGAGTTGATTTTAATCAACTCTCCTATGCAGTTACTCAGGCAAACCGAAAGTGAAACAGTGTTTGGACCTAAGCACAAATCAACACCGCTGACAACATTAGTTCTAATCAATAAATTCGATGTAATGATTTCTAAAGCACTGTTCTTCATGGAAACTATATATCATGTATAGATACCTTGTAAATAGTAAGATTTTAAATGGTACGAACAATTTAGATATTTTTTGAAGTCGTACATTTTATGTATTCCTACACCAGAGTTCAATATAGTCTCATTCAACCAGACGCTCGGCTGTCTCCGTAAATATCCGACAAGCATAGAGTCTCTCTTTTTTGTTGGAGATTTACGGATACAGCTCAGAGCCTCAGTCTTGTTGATCGAGAGTAGAGTTCAATTTTGCTAGGATCATAACTATTTCGATTACTTATACGTAGTTTGATGGAATAATTCTTTGAATATTACACAACATGATTGATATTGGATTTTCACGAAATTCCTGTAGGATTCATATTATAAAAATGTACGTTATTCAAATACTTATAGGAATTTACTTGACATGCAAAATGACATATCCTTGATTTTAAAATAAATAACAATCGATAAAATCAACTCCCGTTAGTACTTCAGTACTTTGATTTTTCTCGGTCGCGCCTACTGCATCCTCTGATGTTACCGCTTCTTTGTCACCAACAAAGGTCAACCAGTCAGTCTCTCCAACATGGCGTTCGCTGCATTTGTGACCAACATTTCTGTCGTATTGTTTTAGTCTTAGCGATAATTTCCCTGAAATTTCTCTTGCAATACTGTGCACTAAAAAAGTCCACTTTCTAAGTTTGTCACATATTCGGATTCATATATCCGACTTGAATTGCCGTCTTTTAGTTCCGCAGTCATAATATTCAACGGAACTGTAGGTTCTGTACGGCCGGGTAATAGTCGTTGTTTCATGGGGAGTACTGTAGTAGGCTAAAACTATTCCATCTACATCTATAAACTTGTCTCAGTCTGTGTGGTGCGCTGAAATGTACTTTGATAGCATTTCTTTGATAGTTCGGTTTAATCTCTGAAGCATCCTGTCTGACTGTGGGTGGTATGTAGTTGCCCGTGTTTTCATTGATCTGTAACAATTTGCACATTGCCCAATTTGCACATCTCATGAAAAGTTGACTTTCAAACTGTCTACTTTAATCGGAATGGAGTTCTAACGGACATCCGTATCGTTTAACCCATCCTTTAGATATAGTTTCGGCCACCGTTTCAGCTTCCATGTCTTGTAGAGGACAAATTTTAAAAAACTTCGTAAAATATTCAGAGACGACAAGAATGCACAAATATCTGCAGCAATCCTCTGAAACCCTTTCACCGCATAGATAGGATATCACACACGACTGTTTTTTCCGTGTTGGATTTTTCATCTCCTCACAAATAACACACGATGACACATAATCTTGAGCGTATCGCTTCATTCGCAGCCAATAATATTGACTATTCATTATTTTAGAAATAGTCCGTCTAATTCCCATCATAAGCGTCTATCAATTTCATAAGATCATGCACAATGCTCCAGTACGTATTTAAAAAAGACTCAGGTTTTATAACCCCGCAAACGAAGTAGGGGGGTATGTGCGATTCATCCTGTCCGTCTGTCTGTAGACGCAACTTTGTCCCCCTTATAGAATGTTTTACTACTGCATGGAACAGTCTGAAAATGTGTACATATGCTGATCACCAACTGCAATTTTTGTCTAAGATCAGACAAGTTTTAATGATTTTATGAGTTTTCATTTACTTATTCTATATATTGTACACTGGTGTTGAAAAGTAAAGGAGGTAATCCTTACAGATTTTATGTATTAATTAGTAGTACTAAAACCTCTAAAATATATTTATATAAATATATCCAGATGGAGGTTTTTTGTTTTTATGTCTTAGCTAAATTATTTTTGTAAAGTATTTTATCAACTGACAATGCAAAATGATTGTTTTTTAATGATAAATTCTTAAGAACTAATAAGAACATCAAAGACAAGTGTGACTGAATTTATTTGTCCCAAGTGATTAGAAAGGTATTCAAAGTTTTATCAACAGAAGAGCATTGCTTGGCTACCGTTTAATGCAAAGGGAGGGGTTATTGTCATTTTTTTTTTTTTTGTTCTTTAAAACAATTAAATAAAAAAAATATCATCAGATGCATACATTTGTAAATGTATTACTGTTATACATTTGTATTTACAGTGAAATTCTGACAATTTTGATTTTAATTTTTCTTTGTTAACTAATTTTTTTTTTTTTACAATTATAGAACTTTTTTTTATTTGTATGTGTTCCGAACCTTTATTATTCCATTCATTTCTTTTTCCCATTTGAAATTAGCCTAGCGGGGGTATTAGTCCCATTAGGACAGTTCTAGTTGAAGCAGTTTTCGCATCCTCATTTGTTGCTGTATCATTAAGATAAAAAAAACAGTGTTACTGCATCACTGAGTTTTGTGTATAATGTATTTTGTATAGAAGCATTTCTTCTTCAAGTGCCTTTTTTAACAACAGAAAAAAGGTAAAGTGATTAAAAGTATTGGAAACGAATTTGTTTTTATGTTTTCTAGTTATAACATATTCATTATTAAAGATCAAAGTTGAATGATCTTTCATTAGTCAAAACAACCAGACTTGTAAATATAAACTCCATTAAAATGCAAACTTTACAGGGCCCCGATTATAAAAAGTACTTAATTTCTAATTAAACGTATTCCTCCAGTACAGTGCTGATGTTCCATTTCTTCAGATGTAGGTGTTTATATATTTTTCTTGCGCCGTGTTATGGAAACCTAAAGCCCTTAAACCGACAAATGAAGCAGACGAAGTATACCAAGTGTTGTGTTCCCTACAAACTTCTGACTTTATTCAACAGTTAGTTTTTACCAAGAAGAAGAGACCTATTATCCTCCTTTACTCAGACAACCAAATTAAGGATCTGAGAGCGAACTGCCTAGGAAAGCATGACAGCGTGATTGGCATTGACCGAACCTTTAACTTAGGATCCTGCTATGTCACGGCCATGACTTTCAAACACCAAGCAGTTGTTCAGCGAGAGACCAAGGGAAAACAGATAATGCTGCATTATGAAAGCAATTTTGAAGCATACACCACCTTCCTTCAACATATTCATCAAAAAATAGGAGACAATTTAGTTTTCCTTGGAAGTGATGAGGAAAAGGCTTTAACTAAAGCAATTCACTATGTGTTTCCTGTAGTAACCCATTTGCTTTGCACAAAACATTTGAAAGAAAACATTCGTCGTAATTTACAAGACAAAATTGGGTGTTCAAAGGAAGATCGCGAAAAAATTGTTAAAGAAATTTTTGGACCACAAGGCGTTGTTAAAAACTGCGATGACTCGAC
The DNA here is from genome assembly GCF_963853765.1 of Magallana gigas. Classification (NCBI taxonomy): domain Eukaryota; kingdom Metazoa; phylum Mollusca; class Bivalvia; order Ostreida; family Ostreidae; genus Magallana; species Magallana gigas. Next base: position 54,249,116 of record NC_088853.1, read on the forward strand.
CTCTCCTGAAACCACCTTCTATAAGTTGAAACCATATTTCCAAAAATATCCATCTTTTCAAACTTACTTTGAAAAAGACTTACATGACAACCTCATCAACCATGCCATTAAGCCTATCAACGATGGAATTATACATGAGCTCTGGACAAATAACAACACAGAATCAATAAACAACAGGATGAAGATGGAATGCAATTGGAAAGTGAAAAAACTACCAGCCCTTATTGAATGCCTTGAGAAGATTACAAACAGTCAGATGCAGAACTTGAAGAGATCTTTGTATGGTTATGGAAATTTCAAGTTGACCACCCAATTTTCCAAATTTCGATTAAGTGAATCAACATGGGCAGTACAATCTACAAGGGAAAAAAAGTTCTATTTAATAAGTTTTTAACAACCAGGAAAGTGAATATCTCTGAAGAATTAGAGGATTCAAAATTTGATTCAAAATTTACAATACCAAAAACAAAGTCATTAGCCAAGAAACCAAACCAAAGAAGCAGACCCCGTGCTGAGAGAACTAGGTCGTTTTTCAAATTAAAAAAGTCCAAAAGGAATTCTGCATGTTCAACAGATGAAGATTAATTCTCAAATGAGCATTACCTCGGCATACAAGACAAACTTACCTGAAAGAAATCCTCTAAAACGAGGCCGACTTGATTATATACTAATATCTGAAAGCCTGTCAAACATGGTAGAAACAATTTCTATTAAACCTGGTTATAGATCAGATCACTCTGCAGTACTTTTAGAGTTAAAATTCAATAAATTTGTAAGAGGCCGTGGGCTATGGAAGTTTAATAACAGTCTTCTGACAGATAAAACTTACATTGAAAAGGTTAAACAAACTATTCATAAAGTCCAAGATCAATATCTACATGATGATGATATAAATCACAGTATTTTTCTGGAAGTTTTACTTATGGAGATCCGTAGTATTACAATTTCATATTCTTCATTTAAGAAGAAAGAAAGAGATAAAATTGAAATTACCTTACTGAAAGATATTGAGAATATTGAGTCACAGTCTGATATTGATTTTGAGCTTTTGCATGAAAAAAAGTCTGAACTTGAAAAAGTTCGAAAAGAAAAGTTACAAGGTCATATTATAAGATCCCGGGCTAAGTGGGTAGAAGAAGGAGAGAAACCAAGCAAATATTTTTGCTCACTAGAGTCTCGAAACTTTCTTAATAAAACTATTAAAAAAGTTGAAACACACAACAATAACACTATATATGATCAAAGCAGCATCCTTTATCAGGTCAAAACTTTTTATGAATCTCTTTTTTCTTGTAAAGACTCAGATCTTCTAGATATTAATCTTGAAGATATAATAAAAACTGACATTCCAAGGTTAGATACATCCACTTCAATATCCCTTGAAGGCGATATATCGGAAAGTGAGATTTATAATGTGTTGAAAAATATGAAAAATAACAAATCTCCAGGGAGTGATGGTTTTACTGTTGAATTTTTTAAGTTTTTCTGGAAGGATTTCAAACATTACATTGTGTCTGCGGTTAACCATATTTTTTTTAAAAAAGAGCTCCCTATATCTCAAAGGCTAGGAATTATTACATGTCTACCAAAAGGGGACAAACCCAGACAATATTTGAAAAACTGGCGTCCAATTACCTTGTTGAATGTACTATACAAATTAATATCAGGATGTCTCAGTTATAGAATTAAATCTGTTTTAAATTATTTGATATCAGAAACTCAATCTGGTTTCATAAAAGGTCGTTACATAGGAGAAAATACCAGATTTGTTTATGATCTAATGTCTTTTACTGAAACAAGAAATTTACCTGGTTTACTTGTGCTTATAGACTTAGAGAAAGCTTTTGATTCCATATCTTGGAAGTTTATTTATAAAGTTTTAGAATATTTGGGTTTTAGGGAAAATATGATTACATGGATTAGAATTTTAAATACACGGATCAAAGCATCAATCTTGCAGTGTGGTTTCCTTTCAGAACAAATTGATATATATAGAGGATGTAGACAGGGGGATCCTATTGCTCCATATTTATTTATTCTATGTGCAGAAATTTTAGCAATTCTAATAAAACAAAATACAAATATCAAAGGTATTGTGGTTAATAGTAAGGAACATAAGATTACCCAATATGCAGATGACACAACTTTAGTACTTGATGGTTCACCAAATTCACTTTTTGCTGCACTTGACACTGTAGATTTTTTTTCTACTTTCTCAGGACTAAATATCAACAGCTTGAAAACAAAAATTGTTTGGATTGGTGCTAAAAAATTTTCTAAGCAAGTATATCACCATACTAGGTGGAAACTAGTGTGGGGATGTACAACATTTAGTTTATTGGGAATAGAATTTTCTGTAGATTTGGAAAAAATAGTTAACTTAAATTATGATATCCAAATACCAAAAATTAAAGCTATGATACAACAGTGGAACAGGAGAATACTCACTCCCATTGGTCGAGTCACTGTAGCAAAAACATTACTTTATCCAAAGCTTAATCATCTTTTTATATCTCTCCCAAACCCGGATAAAGAAACATTATCTTTTTTAAGTAATCTTTTCTATGAATTTGTATGGAATTCAAAGATTGACAAAGTGAAGAGACAAATTATCACCCAAGATTATTTAAAAGGGGGATTTAAAATGCTAGAAATTAACAATTTTTTAAAGTCATTAAAATGCTCCTGGATTAGGAGACTTTTTAAAGATAAGAAACCATGGATGGACATTTTTTTTGAAATCCATGGCAATGAGGTTACAAAAAAATATGCTTGATTTTGGTGACAAATATATGCATAATATTGTGAAACATAGTAATGTTTTCTGGAAAGATGTATTTCAGTCATACTTAACAATATTTCAAGCTTCGGATAACATAATATTTAAGCAAAAATTCTTTTCCATGCCAGTTTGGTACAATACAAATATATGTGTTGGTAATAAAACAATTTATGTCAAATTGTGGTATGAACATGGTGTAAAAATAGTTAGTGACTTTTTGAATAATGATGGAACTTTTTTATCACAACATGATTTTGAAAAGCAATTTAGCTTGACAAATATTTGTACCATGCAATTTAATAGTGTTATCAGTGCAATATCTAAGTTTCTCAAGAACATGTCAGTTAATAGATCTGATGTGAGTAAAGATTTTTCACCATTTATTCCTTTTTATTTTGAATATATACTGTTGAATGAAAAATGTTCCAAAGTTTTGTATCAACTCATTAATAGTAAAGATATTGTTCCAAAGGCAATTCAAAAATGGAACACTGAACTATCACTTCACTTAGATATAAATGATTCTGTGAAAGATTTTTTTTAAAATTTGTTTTAAGACAACAACTGATACTTCAATACAGTGGCTACAATACAGAATTCTTCACAGAATTCTTCCAACAAACTATTATTTGAAAAAGATTAATGTTATTTCATATGATGTATGTACTTTTTGTAAGGAAAATGTGGAAACAATTCAGCACGTATTTATGACATGTTCAGAAATACTTCCTATATGGAATAATCTTAGTATGTACATTTATAGGAAAACTTCAAATAGAATTGGCTTTAATGTTAAAAATGTACTATTTAGTGAACTTCCTTTCAGTGGTTACAACAAAGTAGTTAATTTTATAATTCTGTACTCCAAGCAATACATTTTTAATTGTTCAAAACAAGACAAAAAACCTGACATTGTTGGAATGTTACATCATCTGTCATTCAAATATAAAGTTGAAAAATATATAGCTATCAAATCATGTGAGATTACAAAATTTAATAAACTCTGGGTAAATTGGAAAAACATATTTGAGATATAATTTTTAAACATGGTAAACAACTGTACTATTTATATTTGTATATGTGCGTTTATATATATATATATATATATATATATATATATATATATATATATATATATATATATATATATATATATATATATATATATATCCTTTATGTTTGCTCTTGAAGAGAAGGTACGTGTAGTATGTAAGAGAGAGAAAGAGTGTGAAAGTGAGAATGCCAAAAAAAATTTCTTATATATATTACCTTCTTTATGAAATCATATATGATTGTGAAAATGAAAACAAAAAAAATAAATTATAAAAAAAAAAAAAGACAAACTTAGCTGATATTTATTGTAAGACTTTTGGAAGTGACATATTGTACGAGATTAAAATAATTATGAATAGTTCTGTGGACTAATATCTTTGCATGCAATATATTATATGTCTATACCATCAGCAAATATATTGAACTTTTTGCATCACTTATGTGCGCTGTGAAGTGTAATGCTTGACTTAGACTGATTAGCAGAAACCCTAGTGTACCCATGTCATTGTTGCGTTTATGTCATTGTTGAATATGTGAAAATATCATAAGACTGCTATATAAAATTGCATAAATAATTATTATTGATGTTTTGTTATTATTCAGTCATATTCTAGTATAAAATGGAATCATTTGTATTCATGATGGCTCAATTTTGGTTGCTTTTCTGGATATATCCATTTACCTTGACAAATCAGTAATCATAATGATTAAAGAAATTTGAACTATGAACCTAAAATAAAACACTAGCAGTTCACCAAAATTGGTCCTCATTAAGTCAAGTGTTTTTTAATAGCATTGAAAAATGGAGTATAAATATCCTTCCATGATTTTGATACAAAATTAAACTGGTCTGTAAACAAAAGACTACTGTGGTTCAAAATCATTGTCAATGCGGTAAAGGTTAAACAAAATGTTGGCAAAATGTGTGCAAGTACAACCATCATTTGAATATATCATCAAAAGTTCAATGATCAGCTATCATAAAATCACCACGGGTGATGAATGACCTATCTGAATAAGCCACTTTTTATTGGCTTATGAATATTGATAACTTTCATCGGGACAATATTGCAGTAACCATGTGTTAATAGATTAATCTACCGTGATTAAGGCATTCATAGGATTTTAATTTTCTATTCAAATCTATTGTGATCATTCATTTGGGATGTTCATCAACACATACCAGAAAGCAAAGAATATGTGTTTGTGTGATTGAGGGTGTGTGTATGTTTATTTAAACAATAAAATACTTTCTTTGGTAATTCATTCGGGATATGAAGGTAGCGACATTACAGAAAAATAAAACATAACCCCGGTATCAGTTTCTTGTCAGTTTCAGCCGCTGATTTCGACCAATCATTCAGGGCGTTTAGATATATACGAGGGTTGTTTGGAAGTTATTGAGACAATTCAAATATTTCCCTTTTTAAATGACGAATTAGTGTGAAAATTGGTATAAAAATCGAAGAAACCCCAACAAATAATTAAAGAAAGTAATATTAAAAGAATATCAAATGTTTTGTTTACGGCTGTAGATAAACAAGTCGGTGGTCGGATTACCTGGCGCAGCCATGAACTCTGAGATTAAAAACTTGAACATCCCCTTTCTAAAGGCCGTACACTTACAGTTAATGTTATAATAAATCAAATAATATATGTTCCTTTACAATTTTTGCGACTACCTTTTGACCATGTCTCACTGATGTTTGAGTTGAAATACGAATATGGTAGGAATATATTTACCAAGCAATAGAAATCTGACAACGACTTTACTTTGAATTTTGACGTCAAGGCGTATATACTTCAAACTGGTTGAAATATCAGAAGAAGACCTTTTAAGGCCACGCAATTGCTTAAACAAAAACTATACGATGACAAGGGATAAAGAGCTTCAGTTCGTCATATTTTTTTTACTGCTGGTTTTACTAGAATTAAAACAAAGGGACTAAATATCAAGCATTTTTTACACGATAACTTTTGTCTTCAGTTCTAAAATAATTGTAAGTACAAAATGACTGAAGGAGACATTTACAGTAATTTGACTTTCGTGTAAAAAATAACCCGAAATGTTTTCCACAAAAAGTCAAGAATGAGAGAAAATGTAAATGATGACATCTTAAAATGAAAACAAAAGATGAGAAATAAAGAACAAGTCTTATTTCTGTTCGTTTGTAAGGTGTTTAAAACACAGGAGCGATGAGAAGCGTTAAAATGACGTTGCGAAAAATTTGCAGAACTTGCGCTGGGTCACTGGCCAAAGGCACATTGAACAGCTAACTAGGGATGATCTAATCATGCCGTAGACAAAAAAAATTTCACATCAATAAACTCTATCCTTATTTAGATTTTTGTGAAATTTCAAGGGTTAATCTTTGTTCCTAAACAAATAAGAGAAAATGTCTCAATAATTACTGAAAAACCCTCGTATATGAATCCGCAGTATATAAAGCACTAAAAATGGCTAGCGACACGAAAAATTGAAATTGTGAAAATTCGCGTTGTTAGCCATTTTCACTGCTCTATATATTCAAAATACTGGCTTAGTATCTATACATTAGACCCAACAAATGTGCCTTGTGTTATAATTATTTGGGATACGTTTTGTATAATTTAATACATGTATACAATGTACTTTCATAATGTTTGGTTTTTTTAACGAAACTAGAGGTACTGCGAGCAAGCTCACAAATGAAAATATCACAACTGAAGTCTTTCTCTAATGGAAAAGAATCGATATGTCTCTTTTTCGTAAAGTTATGTTGAACTAGCACAAATGACCAAAGCTCCCATCAGGACATAATTACAGGTCACAAACAATCAATTTTAATCATTTCCCATTACAAGATATGGCCCAATCGGTGAAAAAACGGCACGTAGTTGAATTTTATTTGTGTAACATGTTGTTACATAAAATTCATTAAGTGTATCAATTATGAACATACTTAGTATCATTTGGGTATTTCAAAGTTCATTGGGGTATCATTGGGGTAAAAAGACGCACCCGATATCAAAGGTAAGTTAACATTGCTTTGAAGTTAATACAAATTAGCAAAAGAAGAATCTTTAAAATCAAACAAAATTTTTATCTTTAATATACACACAGATAGATTTATTTTTATAAATTTATTTATTTATTTATAGCACACCCAAGAGACCAAGAGGAATGGGGTCAGTAACTCATGATTTAATCTGATCTTACACAGAGTTATATCAAGCAAGTTTTGTTGTTATATTTTGTATTGATTTTTTTTCCAGAGAGCCGCCTAACGCCCCTGTGCGAAACCCGTAAGTATCGTACACATTAACGTTTTAATGCCGTATTTTTTTTTTACTGATATTTTTTGTTTGTTTTATTTTAGAAGAGAAATTATTTCAATAAGTGATGAGTAAGTAAAACTATCTTAATTTTTATCATAAGAAAATATATATATATACTTTAAAAAAAACTTTCTTACAACATGTATGAAGATGAAAGTACCAGGGCAAGTGGTCCCGGACCGGTTCATGAAGGGGTCAATGAAATGTAAGTTCAGTTTTTATTTACTTATAAGGACTTTTAAAATAAAATTTAAAATCAAAACTATTTTTTTTTAAACTCTGATTTAAAAACACAAAACTCCTCTTTTTATAGTGTAGAGGAAAGTAACCAGGAGAGTAAGCATGTTTCTTCATGCATGGAAGTGACGTAAGTAAATTTTTTTTAAGAATCATTTTGGTGTGGGTAAAAATAATAATTTAAATGTAAAAGAACAAGTTAGTTTCCACTTTTTTTGATATTTTCCAATTACATGATTTAATTATTTTTCTTTTTTACGGTTCCACCAAGCCAAAAGAAAATTAAATGTACTTTAAAGCTGAATAAATGTTAAAATATACTTGAAGGGTTTTGTTGTGACTTCGACACCAAAATGAGAAGATAACTTGATTTTTTTTAAAATGCATGTTAAAATCCTTTGTTAACAATAAAGAAAAAGTTTTAATTTGGTTTCCGTTTAAACAATGATCATAAATATCAAATGTTAATAAGGAGAACTATTTGAAATAAATCTAACTCTTCTACTTTGTTTTACGCCAAATTGAATTTTGTTTATCATGATGGAAAATTTAATTGGTATCAAAAAAAGGGAATGGTTATTTGACAAGGTAAAAATTTAATTGATTGTGAATAATTTATTATTTGAATTATAAGAGAAATGAAAAATCGACAATTTAATAATTATCATCTGGAATCTTCTTTTTGCACGAATTTCAATTTTGACCTTCTATTTAGTTCTGGGCGTCTGAAATGTGTGTATACACATCACTTATCAGCGAAATATTTATGAAAACAAGACTTATTTTTCATGATGAATAAATAATAATTATTTTTCACATAAAAAAGTTTTTTTTAATTGTTTTGTAAAAGAGACAGTGTTTTGACCATATACAATAGTAGAGAAAACAAAGGCTAAATATTCACCATGACAACAAAACCTAACAACACGATAACAAAAACATTAATATTAAATTGTCTTTTCAAATATATTTTTATAAACACATTAAGGAGAGAACAATTAAAATCTCTATGACGACATAACGTTTTTTACGCATAAATACCTTAATCTAAATAAAAATTTAATTCGAATTCAACACTTCTTCATCAACGGTTTTTACTCCCTTCAATATTTACAATTTATTTATTGACATTCGGAACTCTCGGGATTTTTGCGCTAGATTGTAAAAAGTTTAAATGATTTCGGGATTTTTGTTAGGAATTTTCGTTGATTATTTAAAATAAGCGAAGCTTGATGGGGAAAAAAAACAAAAAACAAATCGGTAATCTTCAGGTACACATGATGTTTGAAATATATAAAACAAACACGGTACTCCTCTGATTTCTCGGTAGTAAAGCCCTAAAATTCGAGTCTATTATCGGGATCAAGAGAATACAGCTTTTTGCAGCTTTATAAATATATGAAAAAACAAAAACCTTACTTTCCTATGGTTGAAAATGACAAACAGGCCTTTGATTTTCCATCTTTATATAACAAATACAATTTAACTGCTTTATCTTTTAAGCTTACATGCAATTATTTGATACATGTACATTTCAAAATCATTTGAAAAAATGAAATAAATTAATTTCAAATAATAGACACGTACATGCTCAAGCTATAGATCGAAGAAAAAGACTGAATTTTCTACTTTAATCTGCAAGTTCCGTTTATGAATTTATGAACAACAGCGAAAACTAAAATTCATGTCATTAGATACGGCTGGCCTTGAATTATTTTGTTAAGTCGAGCAAGCTTTTTGAAAACCTATTATTTGTACAGCTCTCACTTCTGTCAACACTGGAGAAATAGTATGTCACATGCTCAAAACAAGGATGACAGGCACATGGTATTGCTGTTTTCATTTTCCTGTCTTATCATCTTAAAGAGAGGACAATAACGGCAAAGACATTGTGGGCAAGTTTTTAAGATTATAGGAGTTGATATTGCTGCTGATTTCTATTAAACTACCGATGAATCGGGAGCGGTCAAAAATTGCCCTCTTAACTATGTAATCATGCAGATTTAAATTTTTACCTCGGCTAAAAAGCTATTACAGTAACTTTGTAAGAAAGATGTTCGCATGCATTAAACATTTAAATTGATTTGTTTATTATCACTGCTTTTAGATGAAAAAATAAACTACATTGATTTGAAATACATTTTGCCCATCGTCTCAGTTTGTACATTAATCTTTTTGTACATTGGGCGTTGACAGAGATGCAAGCGAAACTTGCGTAACACAACCTTTTGTGAGAGAATGCAAACTATTATGATGATGATGTATACATTTATATGAAACATGAAGCATGAAACATAATTAATTTCTTAATGCAAAAGACAAATAAATAATGTATAAAATATGTCTTTATTTACATTATATACCAGCACACCCTTTCTGTAATTATTATTTGAGGAACGTTATCAATACATTTCATGACGTCATGACGTTATTGGTTAACTGAATAGCTGTAAACAATGCTATGTTTAGATAACTATTATATGGAAACCGTACAAGATATTTTAAAACATAGGTAATCACAGATTACAAAGCTCACCGAGATGAGACATCACCCTTATGAGACTTCACCTGTATGAGACCATCTTTATCATATTAAATGAAAATCATACTTTATGATCTTGGATATTCATGGATTCTGTTTTGACACAATATCGTATATCATCTGTTAAAAAAATTGTATGATAATCATATGTTCATAAGTTAATCAATACAATAATATAATATTAAATATTGCATCCTATCAAATTTTACAACATATATCATATAATACAATAAAATACCACGATAAACAATGATGAGATATGATATTGTAACGTATGATATAACATTGTATTGTGTTATACGTTATTTATTTGATCAAATAATACAATATCATAATAAATAAAACAATATAGTATTATATTACAATATTATATTACATAATACATCATAACATTGAAACATATGATATTATATTGTATAATATAGTATGATATTGTATGATACCGTATCATTTTTTATACATAATATGATATTGTATCATATGATACAATATTATTTGATACAACATTGTTTCATATCAAATGATACAATATTATGTGATAAAGTAAAATATTGTATAATACAATATTTCATTATACATATTCTATCATATGATACAATAATATATTTTACAATATCATACGATTCAATTTCATGTGATGTGATAATATATCATATTATAAACCAATATCATATTATACAATATCGTATGATACGATATTATATAATATTACAGTATCATATTATACAATTTCATGTGATATATTTCTATATAACAGAAACTAAAATCATATTATACAAAATCGTTTGATACAATATTATAGAATATACAATATTGTATCATAGGATACAATTTAATATTTTGCAATATCTTATGTAATAGTATCATGTGATTAAATAATAAATTAATATTACAATATAATATTATACAATATTGTATCATAATATACAATACTATACCTAACAATATCATGATACAATATCATAACATAAAATATCAAAAAAAAATATACAATATCATATCGTATCATATAACTTTTTTATAATATTACATATGATACTATATTGTATCATATTAAAAAATATTATTTCATATCATACAATACTATATCATAGGAATCATGTTATATCATTTATCAACAAACACATCTATCTATCGAGCAGGTTTGAGTGAGGTAGGAGATTTCTTTAGCATCCTTGATAATGGAGATCAAGCTCTGCATCTGAAGCAACCTCTGCATTTCATTTATAATATAGTTAAATCAACTATGCATGCTATCATCTATAAAACATGTGACCTGTTCCAAAAAAACTAAACCTCATCCAGCATCCGAAACTTATGGCTCAGATTCAGCATTCAAGCCTGTTAGGTGCATCAGTATACATAGGACGCATCTCCATGCAAGTTTGGTGAAGTTCAGACCAGTAATAACTAAGATATCATCATCAGGCACTAGCAATTAAAACCTTAACCTGCTCCAGCATCCGCAACCTATGGCTCAGATTCAACATCCATGCCTGCCAGGTGCATCTGTATCATAAGACACACCATCCATTCAAGTTTGGTGAAGTTAGGACCTGTAATTACTAAGATATATTTTTTAGCATCCTTGATAATGGAGATCAAGCTCTGCATCTGAAGCTTCCTCTGTGATTCATTCATACTACAGTTTAATCAACTATGCAAGTTTGAAAAAGTACTATTATGTATTAAACATGTGACCTGTTTCAAAAAAACTTAACCATATCCAGCATCTGAAACCTATAGCTCAGACTCAGCATTCAAACCTGTCAAGTGCATCAGTATCATAAGACGCACCATCCATGGAAGTCTGGTGAAGGTAGGACAAGTTATAACTAAGATATAATCATCAGAGGGCACCTGTTTCAAAAACTTTAACCAGCTCTAAAAACCTTAACCTCCTTCAGCATCCGAAACCTATGGCTCAGACTCAGCATTCAAGCCTGTCTGGTGCATCAGTATCATAAGACACACCATCCATGGAAGTCTGGTGAAGTTAGGACAAGTAGTAACTAAGATATAATCATCAGAGGGCACCTGCAACAAAAACTTTAACCAGCTCTAAAAACCTTAACCTCCTTCAGCATCCGAAACCTATAGCTCAGATTCAGCAGTCAAGCCTGTCTGGTGCATCAGTATCATAAGACACACCATCCATGCAAGTTTGGTGAAGTACGGACCTGCAGTAACTTAGACATTGCTATCAAAGGGCACCTGCAACAAAAACTTTAACCAGCTCCAAAAACCTTAACCTCCTCCAGCATCTGAAATTTAGGACTCAGATTCAGCATCCAAGCCTTTCAAGTCCATAAGTAGGTCCAGATGCATCATCCATGCAAGTTTGGTGAAGATAGGACAAGTAATAGCTGAGATACAGGACCTGCAACAAAAACTTTATCCAGGTCCGGACGCCGACGCCGAGGGTATAGCATAAGCTCCCCCTGACTTCGTCTCGGTGAGCTAAAAATTAAACTGTTTTGAAACCGGCTAATTCTCCAAATATTTCACTTAAAATTTCATTAATTTTGAAAACAGGGCCAATTTTGCTGTTTCTTGTCAATTTCATTAAAAAGATAAAAAAAAACAACATATAAATATGCTTATATTAAAATTATATTATACTTGCATGTGGATCTATGAAGAAAATCATTTATTCTGCGTGCAGTTTCGAAACTGAATATCATTATGTACACGCTATTACATGTAAATAATCAAAGTACTGAAAGTACTGTTAGACGGTGGTGCCGTTTGAAAGTGGCATATTACATGTATGTAAATTACGTATTGTTGTCGAAAATCCACAGCCAGCGTCTCATACATGTACTAATACCGAACGCTTACTCGCACAACTGGTCGTGAGTTACCTACATGAATAATTCTGTGGAAATCGTAGTTGTGATCACAATCCATACTTTACAAATGTTGTGTCTCTTTATCGTCATCTTTTGGGGAAAATCCATAGATTTATCACAGTAGCCTTTGTAGTATAGAAGTTTGTATCTATATGTTTGTATCCAGATATGTTTGTATCTATATCAGTTGATATTAAAACTCCGTTTTCGGTAATACATGTACGATAAAATACTTATCAGGTTTTTACTAACTATTTGGGCATACATGTAGTATGTTTATTGTCCCTCTCGACAGCATTTCCCCTCAATTTCTTCACGGGGAAAAAGTTGCATCATCACACTTGCTTGTGGACTATCACACTTGCTTTTGTCCTCATAGTCAGTTATACATTTAGATGTTTAGAAAACGGAATGGTTTGCAAGAACCTGTTTGATAAAACTGGTATTGCTTTAGGAATGCACGTCATCATGAAACAGAATTCAATCAATATTTTATCTTCGACTGTAGTGGATTATTTCCATTTGCTCACAACGAAAGTGAATAAAAATTTGAGAAAAAAATATCATACAATATTCAGTCGCGGCAGTTTCATTAATTAACCTTTTAAAGTACATTAGTCTAATTGTATTTAGCTATAGATTTATTCAAATCATTTGAATGAATTTGGGAAAGTCACATGTATATTTTATCGCTTCTCAGTACACTTTAACACGCATAATTTACTTGCAACATTAAACTTTTCTAAAAAACCTACAAGAAATATAGATTAATTATTCAAAATTAGTTTTTAAAAACACCAAACAAACAGAATCCAAATTAAACGCATGTTTTTCTGACCGTACAGCTGTGTATATAAATTTCATTTTATTCTTTGCATGTACTATAGTCTATGCAATAGAGCTACGGTCCGCAAATCCCGGAAATATTTCCGGGAAAGCTATAGTTCTGTAGCTAAGCAGAATACTACAGGCATCTATGAAGCACATTTCTTACCTTCATGTTTCATTATTTATCGCAAATATAGCATGGATGTATACGCTACGGCCGATGTAGCATTTAGTTGAGTGTTGACACTTAGTTCGATTGCGAGTCGCAACAAACTGGCGCATTTATATAGGCCCGCCTATTTGTAAATGGAAACAAATGACGAAGAAAGCTCATAATAGAGTTGTACTCGCGAGTTAATAAATAATGTTATCTGTTTGCGAAAAAATCCCCCAAAACCAAAGAAATGGTTCTCTAAAAGCAGAGACGGGTGCATATGGATTTAAGTTACAGATTGTACTTTGCTCATCAAATTGCGTTATTTCAGTTTAGTGTGAAAAATTCGTCAGAAACTGTTAAGTAAACAAAATTATTATATCTTACATTACCGTTAACAATGTACCATAAATGTATATGGAATATTGCATGAGTTGAACTGATTGTTTTTTCTCACAAAAAAGCTAGCGTTTAATTGCTGCAAATTAGAGATACACGAGCTGATACGCCGTGAAATCCATAAGACATTTTACAGCATGTCTTTAATCCCTTATTTACTTACTAAAAATCTGAACTGAAAATCTTTGAAACATCGTAAAATGTTGTTTGTTTATACATGTACATGTAAAATGGCGACTTGATTTGCACGTGAATTTTACAATCCGAGGTCGATCGAATAGCGTGTTTGAGAGAAAGTCAGCAGCAAATAAAGCGTCAACATCAGTAGTAAATATTGTCTGATGAATATTGAGTTGCCTGTAATTATATTAATGTTCCTACAGACTGAGTGGGTTACAAAATTAGGTAAATCACAGGATAGTCCAAAATTAAACACATTTGTATCGTAAATTTTAAGTTTTTTGTTTTTTAAAAGAACACATGAACACTTGTAGAAGAAAGTGTGCCATTGATCGGTTGAAGTTCAATAAAATGTAATTTATCTTATATTCATTATCAGTATCTGTTGTGAATTCTTTAGAATAAGCTACAAAAAAATAAATATTCTTCCTCAACTAAAATTAATGCGTTGAAAATGAATGAATTTATCGATGAAGCATATAGTATACTTGCTGAAATATGAAATGGCAAACCTTTTTAAATTGTGTGTGTTTCTGACAATTGTTTACATCATAAAAAAAACAAGAAGCGATTATTGTGAGATCTCTTAGCCAATTATCGCAGTGATATAGTTTATGCAGTCCTGATACAGAGTTTTACGTCACAACTGGCAGTTGGTGCATAAATTATCGATACCGCGTAAGCAAACAGGGTAACGGCTCATTTAAAATAAAACACAATTTTATAAATTATTTAAATATATGTACAAAATGATAAGCAGCTATAATGCTTAAAATATCTGATAAGATTAAAATTAGCTATCATACTGAAATCGACACATAGATAAAACATTGCGTGTAACACTGCATACCTAACAGAGTTATCGTTCGTTATCCGCTAGGGTCCCCGTGAGAAATACTCTTCCGGCCAGGACCGTAGCAATAGACCGTGGCTATTTATAGCCACCGTCTAAAAACGCACACGTTTTCATTTCTTGAGAGAAAAAATACTGACGTGGTTGATTATTGTTTAATTATACAAGTTTTTATATAAAATAGTATTTTTTTCTTTTAAAATGCTGCAAAATGACATGGACATTTGTATTCACAACATAGCTTTATAAGGCGATTGCGTCTTACTGACGTCATAAGCAAGGGAGGTAAGCCGCGTAAGTCAATGTTCCTTTTTCCTGATTAAGTAATTTGGATCGACTGTGGCGCTCACATTTTGCATAAAATTTTCAAAAAACAATGTCAGTCTTATTACATAGGCACTTATGAACTCATTCCCGTATAAAACTCACTATGGTCAGGATATCGTTTCATATGACCTTTTAATGTGACATTTTCTGTCTTCTCAAGGGAATACATTAGCATACATTTGAAATGGCTGCTTATATGTTGTGGAATGTGCTGCGTAACAAATGTGTACACCAGCATCATTGCTTCACTCAACAATACAATGGTTTCTTTGGCGATTCATGCAGGATATGAAGGTGGCGGCATCGCTAACATGGTAATGTATTTTTTCTGCAATGACCGCTACCTTCATATCCCGTATGAATCACCAAAAAAGCATTTTATTGTTAAAATATTTAAACATTACATCGGGTTATCACTAGTAAGCATTGGCTTACATATTTATTGTTCTTGTAAAGCTGATATTGTTTTCCATGTGGAGTCTTGTTTCAAAACATTGGATAAGAAATTGGAAAAGAATTTAAATTATTTATCAATGTATTTTAAAGTTAAACATTTAAAAGAAATAGGATTTCAGCTATACTGTAATACATATACTTTCAATTGAATCTGTTTTCAGCTCGTATTCGTACTGATAATATGTTGTAGACAGCAGTTTATAACTGGATCCAGGCAGCAGTCTGTTCTTCAAATCCTCCTTAAAGGTGCTTATAATGTGGGGTTCTGTATCCTCATCGACCAGGCATGAGAACAGAAACTTTGACGTCTTTCCTGTTGCGGAGTACCTTGAAGTTATTGCCCTCGTCCCTGGTCCTTCTAGGATGAAGCACTTCACATTCTGGTATAAGAAATATATGAAGAAATTGTGAAATTGTTTTCTTTCTATCAATTATTTAAAAAAAAATTAAAGCAATAAAATCTCAGTCTCATTATTTTATTTTCCAAATTTTTAAAATAAAAATTTAATATATGGGAGTAGAGAAGAGATTTTCAAAGATTTAATACATTTTTACTATATGGCCATATTGGCCCCACTCTAAAGCCAGAACCCCGGACCCAGGAGCCATAAATTTCACAATGTAGGTAGAGGGCTTCATGGACATCATAATCATGCATTTAGTTTTTAACAAATATGTATGGTAGTAGAGAAGAAGATCTTTTAAGATTGACTACATTTTTACAATATGGCCATATTGGCCCCACCTTAGAGCCTGAACCCCTGACACAGGGGCCATAAATTTCATAATTTTTGGTACAAGTCTTTATGGACACCATAACTTAATCTCAGCGAGATTCGTCGAGATAGCACATTTTTTGACGGACGTCTCTTCCGAATCTCAGTCCAGTGCCACACAAAGTGATTCGGGAAAATCTGCCCCAACTTCGGCCGATTGTTACGATAGAAATACGTATATTTGAATTAACTGCCCGCTTCACTTTTTCACTTTAGACATCCTTTTAACTCTCTATCGTCATATAATGTTTGTTTCCTACCTTAAAATGGTTTAAATCCCACAAAATATATACTTGTTGATTTTTCAATTCAGTTTCATATTCATTCACACCTCCAACGTAGAAGAGTTCCTGTCAAGGTCGCCTAGGTGGCAGAGGGCAGTTTTTTAAATTCAATTCATTGTAGCCAATGGATGCATGTCATTGGAACTCTGTAACTAGAATTTCCTCTGTTCCCATTCAGCACAAATACCTTTAATTCACTCTTTATAAGGCCAATCACCAATTTCTGAAGAAAATTACTAATCAAAACCTGTAAAATTCTCTACATACTAGTTTTTATGAGATTTCGACCCTTTCATATTTTGCTAATTTTTCATGATTTTTCAGCTTTTTAGACCTCCCCCAGCTTATTCTCTGCAGAGGGTTGACCTTCCGTACCGCGTGCATGTTGCACTATCACATGTCAGAAACTTACCGGTGTATAGTTTACAATGTCCCATCCACCTACTTTTCGTGTTATTTTACCTCCCGTCTGTAACTTGCAATTTCAATGTGTAAAGTCAGCACAACAGTCATAGCCGCAGGTTTCGCATTTTACTTCTGATTCTCATGTACCTAACATAAGGGGCCTACATATTGCATATCAATTTCAACAAGACACACCCCTCTAACTAATGATAATCATTAAAAATCCTTTCATGAATTTTAGCAACACTCATAAGCCTTCAAGTACAGCAACTCTCAATTTTACAAAAATATTGACGGGTACTTTATTCCAAACTGTCCCTTGCTACCCTATAGTCTGTTTCTAAACACTTCGTACTATGGTTTATATAGAAAACTGTGCGCGGATGAACAGAACCTATAAAAAACGCATTCAATCGACAATTTTTGGGGCTTTAAACATAAACCACGGAATTCGCATGCAGTAAAATAAATTTTAGGCTAATGGTTACACAGTGTTTTGAAAATATTAAATTATATTATGTAAATGATGCAAAAAAATACAGTGACGGCCATAGTTTGGGGACAATACATAATAAATTGCAGAAAGAAATAATTATCAACCTCCACTCCCTTGGTAGATCCTCCTTGCAGAGAGGGTGAAGTCTGCTGTAAGCTCTCTTCTTGGGATTTTATTTTAAGATCCGTGGCAGGGTGTTGAATGGTCTAAAACACATTAAACTTTATTATGTACATGATGCAAAAATTAATAATAAATTGCAGAAAAAAAATTTAAAAATATTAACCTCCACACCCCTGGTAGATCCTCCATGCATCATATCTGTAGTAAGATAGGGGTAACCTCCTATGATATGAACAATAAAACATTCACAACATGCTTCTAATGTGTGCAAAAAAAAAATTGAAACACCCCCCCCCCCCTTCATTTGACTCTAAATTATTTTTGATTTATAGTCAATACTTACGCAAGAAGACAAAGGGTCGGTGATTTGAACTAAAAGGGATCTCGGCGTTGTAAAAAGAGTAGAAATTTCACTGCACGTGAGCTCTGTATTTTCAATGTAAATCAACTGTACTGACGTGCAGGACAACACTACGTGACTGCTTGAATCAAATCGTTCAAATGTCAAAACAGTTACATCATTGGACAAGCATCCAGTGTGTACCGTATTTGGTCTCCAATCACACGAACCGTAATCCTTGCACAATAATCCAAACTGCATCTGAGAGAGGCCTGATCCAAAGAAAAAAGTCAAAGACATGCATGCTACGCACAACAAAAGAGACAACCGCGTTAACTGTGCCATTATTTCTAACTTCTTCGCGGGATTTTGATAACGTTGTGTTAAATTATTTAGGATATCGATCCCGATATAAAAATTCTTATCGAATACCAAAAGCTCATTGTATTATGTAAAGACGATAAAGCGTGGATTTATTAACAAAGTTGTTAACAGTTATATGTTCTACTATACATCAGTAAAATGAAATTTCGTAAAAACCATTGTGTGTATGTGAGTGTTTGAGGTGGTGGTGGGGGGGGGGGGGGATTTAGGCTTACGGTCGTACACACATGAGACCATTAGATGGGATGTTGTATTTAAGGTTGAAATAATATATTTAATGTTATTATCATTATATTTTATTAATTACTTTATTTTTTTACAACAAAATTTCGTTGTTGATGTGAGAGATCTATGAGGTTTTTTGGTCCCGCTGTTAATGTAATTTCAGGAGTCTTCATTTAGCGTCATTGTTTGCAAGAAGTTCACGAAGAGGTCTTCTAAAGCAGTGATCTATATTGTTTGACTCCTACAAATTACCTAAATGTATGTAAAAAAAAACAAAAAAAAACAAAAAAAAACAACTTCACATAATGTTTAAAAACTATTCCCACGAAATTAAGCAGAGGTTGTGGTCTACAAGAACTTAATCTACTCTTGTGTATAGTAAATATACTATAATGCTATCTTTTAACTCTGAGTGTGTTGATGTGAGTGTTCGGTGATGTCTTTGTCCCGTTGTTGATGTAAGAAAAGCAGCATTGCAGGTGTAGGTTCATGATGAGATCTTCTCTAGTCGTGAACGAACTATAATTGTATTGTTTACTTCAAAAATGTTGTTTACTTCACAAAATGATCAAGTAAGCACCTTGTAACACTATACCTTTTTTTAAAACTAAAGGTGAACAACTTATAATTTCCTCTTTTTAGAGGGTGGGAAATAAAGTTTGCTGGTGGGGTGATAGTTCATGCAATGGTTTCACTACTGTTTTCCAAATTTTTAGTAAACACACACAAAAAAGGTTCAGGGACAGTTCATGTTCATATACTTATATAAATAGGGTACAGAACATTTTCACAATTTTCATCTTGCGGTGTTATTGCGATTAATTTACTCACACTAAGATGCAGTCATTTGAAAAAGACGAAAAGAGCAACGGGAATGTACAGTTTGTGCTGAAAGAGTCTACAAGATACGCCAGAGGACAGTATGCCATCAAACTGTCCTACTACAATGGGAAGGTGTATTTGCATTTGCAGGGTAAGTGATATTTTGAATTAAATAACGTAAATTTACAACGACAATACTGCATCTATATATTAAAGAGTTGTCTTTCGTTTAACGTTCTAGACAACAACAACGGTAAACAGGTGTCACTCACAGACGACATTTTTGACACTATGAACAATCTATTCTTCACAATAAATAAAGCGGTGGATGAAATCAAGAAGTCCAATCAAGGACCACCTAGCCCGGAACTGGTAAGTTAGTTAATTCAGCGTCGCAGACCTTACATTCAATTAATTTTTCTAATAGGATATATCGGGGTACAATGGAGAGTGTTTTCGTCAATCAATAGCTTGTGATGACACCACGCAAAAAGAAGCGAGTGGTGGATTTAGACGGAGATGATGAGTTCTAAAGGGATAAAGAAAAAAAAAATATCCGGGGCATTGTATTTTTAGATAATATATATTATTTATATGTAATCTGTAAAATGAAACTTTTCTATCAGAATTATTGCATGCGTTAATAATTTGTTACTGGTATGAATAACACGGGGAAATTTAAACATCCACCTTTCAAACAATATTACTCTATATAGAAAAGTTTCATTAATTGTGTAAAACGATTTATTTATACTCTATATAATATTGAACTGTACTACTACTAGTAAGAAAGAGATTATTAGACAGTTTGAATGTAAATATTTTTATCATTTTTGTATATTTTACGGGATACCCTGAATACCATATTATGACGAAAGTATTAGTTCAATCGTTAAGTATATAGAACGCAGGGGTGTTAAGGAAGCATATGGGCAATTAAGCGTCTTATTTTGACTGTTTTATTCAAAATCGTGAAATTAAATAATTATTTTGAATAAGATCAAAAATTTAGTATTATCCTTTAAAAAAGATGTCAGTGCAATAAAATCGGGTGGTAAATTACGGCCACATTGGTACATTATCACGTGACAACTATAAATAGTTTACGTATATTCCTTAACATAAAATGAGATAGAACAACACTACCCCGCGGTTTCCAAAATAAAATAAGCATACCAAGTGAAACCAAAACATCTCAGTTTAATCAAAACCGCTGCTAGAATCCTATGTTTGTCCTTATTAAAAAGTTATTTATCCGGTTCTAGTAAAACCTTCCCAACTTGTATATAGTTTGCACGGAAAACGGCAAATTGAACCAAAACAACACACAACATGGGATTCTAGCAGCACTTTTTAATTTAAGCATTGGTCAAACTAACGATACGTATAAAATTTCAAGTTCAATATATACGGGGTAGTGTTGTTCTAGTCGGAATTTTACATCGTAAACAACGACAGAGGAAAGCCTGGCCGAGAAATAAAAGCAAATTTACATACCTTTTAGCGAATTATTGATAAAACTAACATCTCCCCCAGTATTCTTATGTTCAATTCTCAATAAATCACACCACAATACTTCATTAGAGTTCTTAGATCAGTTATATTTTGAATATGTTTACAATGCTTTCCGATCAAATTCACACGACATTCAACTTTTAGTCATGACGTCATCAATGTGTAAATCTACGTAACACAAACTAATTTCTGGAAAAAAATTGTCTTCAGTATTTTTTATTTGTTTTTGATCTATGTTCGTTGCTTAGATATTTGAATATGTACATAATAACTAAGATTTGTGATTTCACGGAATTACATGTAACTCAGATTCCATATGCTTCCTTAACACCCCCGCGAAACAATCAATATTCCACGTGCTTCAAATTAATACACACCTCCGGTTTTGTCTATCATCTTCTCAACTTCGTATCTGTTTGTCTCGCTGTAAATGAAATGGTTCTTTGCGTAGTTGGATGTATCAAATAACTCTTTATTTCGAGCCATGTCTTGATAGAAATCTTCCGTTTGAAACTTGTAAAACAAGCAAAGTTGCCCTGTCACTATACTGTTTCTTGACAGGTCTAAAACAGTCATTCCCGTGTAAATTGGTTTGTTAAAGGGGCATGGTCACGATTTGGGTCAAAAATTAATTTTTCGATTGTGATGTTTACAATGCTTTAGTAATTCATTTTTAATAGGCAACCAACATTTGAGTGTCATTTGATGAGTTATAAGCGAGTTACAATACTTCGCTATGTAAACACAGCGTTTGTTTATATTCGAATGTTGAAGTGAAAATTCCAGTTTAAGACCTAAAATAAATGTGTTAATCGTTAGGAACCGTTTATTTATGCTTTAAATGAATAATAAGATAGACGAACTAGCTTTAAAAAGATTTTTTACTGGTATATTGAACCTATGTCAACAAAAATAGGGAACGAGCCTTATTTACATGACGAAGAATAGTGAGCCCTGTATCTCGCTTAAAACTCAGCGACTGGCATCCACATTTCATTTAATCATTAGAAATGCATTCCTAAAGCATTGCAAATAATAAAAACAGAAAAAAAAATTGACCGAAATCGTGACCATGCCCCTTTAAGTAGCAATTTAACCTTCTTGTTTTTTACACCAACCAAGTGTTTATTAAAAAAAGTAAAATATCCAGAACTTTGCTTGGCGACCCTTTTCCGTAAACCCTTTTGGTTATTGACCAATTTAAAGTTCGTCCTATTTTATATATTTTCCATTGTTTTCCTAAGTAAGGGGGGATAAACTTTATAATTAGAGAAATGATTGTTGTCCTAATATAACAGAAATAAGTATTGTAAACGTGCATCTAATAGTTATAATTCATGGTATTGTGTATGAAGATTTAAACTTTAATCTACGGTCAATCTGTAGCGTCAAAAATAGGTCAAACACATGTATGTTTGCAGTATATGCCTGTTTTCTACATAATGTGTGCTGAATGCATGAATTGCTCAGAACCCTAATATTGTCTTAAAGCTGAACACCGCTCGTAAATTGTCACCGCCACACAGGTACCTGGTATATGAACCCTTCGATTTCGTTACACCGGATTTCCAACTGAAACTCGTCGCTGAGGTATAGTATTCCTTTCGTGGTCTTTGGATTTTATGCATTTAGTTCTTATTTTATTTGCATATTCAGTTTGTTATTATATTTTGACCAGTTTATTTGGTGATAATATTCTCTTGGCATGAAAAAAGTGCGTAAAGCTTTATATTTTTATTGCGATCGAGTAACAAGGCGAGGCAAAATGTATGTCCACACAGGTGAGACCTCTACAGCGAATTAGTTTTAACTGCGAAGAGGTCTGCAGCTTCTAAAGGGGTTGTAGAGATACCGGTGGTAATAGAGAAATTCGGCGCAAGTGCATATTTACGAGCAGTGTTTAGCTTTAAGGAAATTGAGGAAATGTGTAATTTGGTGTCATATTTGAGTTAATTGTGTACTTATTATCATTTCGTTTTATTGTAGCTTTTTACCGAATTCAGGAATAAGTCATTGATAAGCTATCTGTCTTCTTGAGGC
This sequence comes from Magallana gigas, assembly GCF_963853765.1. Classification (NCBI taxonomy): domain Eukaryota; kingdom Metazoa; phylum Mollusca; class Bivalvia; order Ostreida; family Ostreidae; genus Magallana; species Magallana gigas. The sequence continues at coordinate 54,272,507 of NC_088853.1, forward strand.
AGAATAGTGACATCGTGCAATACAAGTTAGTTATTATTTCGGAGTTAATTTTACTGTTTTTATGTAAAATTTCACTGAAATAAACTTAAAAATATTATTTTATCTCTCAATTTTTCTTAGAGCTTAATTACTTCATTTAAGGGAAATACTGATCAGAATACTTGAATTATTACGTTGTTGACATACACGGAATTGCGAATTCTATGTAGTTTGAATTGACTCGAACGAGAAACAATTGTTCATGTTTTTTTAAAACAAACACTAGCCTAGTGATTCGAAGTTGAAAACATTGAGATACGTGTGGTGGAATAAAAGTGGAACAACTGTATACTTATTGCGAACGTAAACGTGCGCTAGTTTTGGAATGATTCTGTGAACACAATTAGCACCATTAAATTCGCCATGCCATTTTCTACTGATATTGTCTCTTTTAAAGCAACATTACCAGCCCCGTAAAGAGAAGTGGTGCAGTTTGTTTACATGTAACATTCTTAATTTTCCGAGGTCGGTATAGCGTTCTCCGAAGAAAGTCTGAGGCAAGTAAGGAGACGATTTCAGTAGTAAATTGCATGCACAATTGAATAATATTACTTTTCACAGAAGGTGCGTATAAATAACAGTCCAAAACTATTGCAGATTGTTGTGGGCAATAAATAAACAATTGTTTCAATGGTTGGCACTGTAGCTCCCTGGTCGTTCATCTTAATTTATTTAAGACCGGGAGCTGAAGACCTGCAACTACTTAGTAAACAAAACAAAATCATTTGAAAACAAAATCGTTTGACTTTGTCCAAATTTGAGAGTTGATCAATTTACTGTGAATTTTATGCATCATTAAAACAAACACAGGATGAATGACCATCTTTAAGTTCTCCTTAAAGAAAGCTTAAAGGTAGCTTAAAGACGATCTTTAAGCCACCTTTAAGCGATATGTGTTGCTTAAAGGTGGCTTAATGAAAGCGTAAAGATGGCTTAAAGGCAGCTTAAAGACTGTCTTTAAGCCACCTTTAAGGACAACTTATAGGTCCTAAATGTCCAAACTTCTTTAAGCTACCGTTAAGCCACCTTTAAGCCATTAAAAAAAATTAATTCAATATTGTGCTTAATTTACCAACAAAATGTATTAACTTTATGAAAGAAAAGGTATTAAAAAACGGTTTTTGTTCTAGAAAATAAAATGGAAAAAAAACGCCCACGGCGAGAATTGAACCCGGGGCCCTTTGTTTACTAGCATCACCACACTCCCCCTGCTCCACGGTAACTTACAAATTTACGGGCGATTTTATATTCTATATATCAGTGGATATTGAATCAATGCATTGAATGTGTTTGCTTGAAAAGATTTTGACAAACCATTGACAAACCATTTAGTTTGTAACAATCAATTATATCTAATTTATAAATTACATGCATGCATGTATTTAAAATGAAATACGGAACTTGGTCTTCAGTGAACAAAAATATAATATACCTAAATGGAAACCGTTAGGCTCACTAGTAGGCTTTCTTAGTTAATAAATTTAAACCGAGTATACATGTACATACGTTCATCTAATTTATAACTATAAAAATGTAAGATAGGTAATGAAATCATTTCTTTTATTAAATGCATTGAAACTATTAGGGTATGTGTTCAATTCCCCGCAATTTCCATGATCGCGGCGCCGTTCCAGTATGTTTAAATATTTAATTGTATACATGATTTTTAAACTATCAATTCTATAACAAACAAAATTACCAATTACCGGCGACGTATTTACTGCATGTGGCAATGGCAAATGATGTACACATATACTTGTACATACAATTGTATGATGTACCAGGCCGGGTATGTGATATATTTACCCTTATACATATATTTAAATAATTAACCCCTATTTATGATCACCGGTACAGTAATTAATTAGCCTGAAGATTTGACTCTTACATACATGTAATTTGTAGAGGTAACATTTTTGAAACCCAGAGCTAGGAAATAATACCTTGAAAATGAATTACAAATGTAAATTAACTTTTATTCACTAGACTTATCGTATACTCGTACATACTAAGATTCAACGCCTTTAGAAACCCTGACCTGCACCTGAGCACACGACACACCTGTTGTATATATCTTGTATATTCTGTGTTCGTTCCAGGGGTTTTCTTAAGTTGGACAAACAATAGGCTCTAATTAGATATACACAAACGAACAAAACGATGTCTAGACAAACAAAGCAGTAATATCCTGCCCGATATAACAAAGGCAGTTAAGAGTCTTTTCATCTTTAACATGTATCTAGTAGATCTAGATTTAGACCTAGAAATAATGAAAATTGAAAAAAAAATACAAACCTTCAACACAGAGAGAGAGAGAGAGAGAGAGAGAGAGAGAGAGAGAGAGATTTCACCGATTAATTTATAATAGGAAACAAACATACTTTAATTAGTTTTATGCACAGATTAAGATACAGAGACTGCGCTCGCCCCTACAATAATTTTGAAACCCCAAAAAAATTATAAAGAATTTTATAACGGCAATATGTGTCCATCGGAGCTGTGTTGATGATAGCGTTCTGTGTTTAATGGAGCGACAATTAAAACCGGCTGGAACACCCCCTCCCCTTCCTTGGAAATTATATTGTCACTCGGATGACCCCCTCCCATCCCTATAAAAGAGTTTTTGTATTTAATATAATTATGTTTTTATTGCTCAGCTTGATCAAACTTGACTTAAAGGGAACTTAAAGATGGTTTAAAGACAACTTAAAGGGAGCGTAAATGTCACCTAAAGATGCTTAAATGTGGCTTAAAGATAGCTTAAAGGTGACTTAAAGAAGTTTGGACATTAAGGACCTATAAGCTCAGCTTAAAGGTGACTTAAAGGTGGCTTAAAGATTGTATATCCTTTAAGCCACCTTTACGCCACCTTTAAGGACTTGCTTAAAGATTGTTTTTCGCCCTGTGAAACTTCAGAAAGTTTCTGACAAGTTGTACACACAACTTTCTTCAGGATTGTATTACAATAAGCCATATTTTATAAGCACATGAAATTAGTGCATAAAATAAAACTGTTAAAAGACTAGTGAGAGATAAATCAATAACAGCTGATAATGTTACCTGTGAGGTTGCTTCAGGGTTGTCATCCGAGGTAATTTTGCAAATTTGAGCAGAAGATGCATCTTTACAGCACTGAAATTATGTCATATATTTAAAATTTATCTTGACAAAATAGTTCGTTACTCCAATATAATAACTAAAATGAGACACAAATGCATCTGAACTTTAACTTGGCCATGCAGCGATATAAATTCTTTATTTTATAAATGCCTATCCCGATTGTTTTTAGTTTAATTTGTGTATGACGTGCAATTCCGATAAGGTCAATATCATAATCATATTGATTATAGACATGATCAAACAGATAAATAAATTGCAAATTTAAATATATTTTGTTAAAAATGCAGCCAAATTATTTTTAGAGTTTTATATATTATAGGTAATATGCACTTTAAAATAGCACACAGAAATAAGTTTTTATGTGTGTCTGTGTGTGTGCTAGCTCATCTATTCCCTTAATCAATCATGTAGATCAAACATGTACGAGTTATTTTAAAAAATTAACAGCATTCAATTCATTGTTTTATTTGTTTTAAAATAAAACATAAAAATTATTTCTTACCTCGCACCATTTCATTTCCTGGGTTACATTTTTTCTACATTTACTGCACAAGCCTAAAAATGTATTTTAAATTATACATTAAAGACATAGAAGCTAAATTATGTTCCTTTATTGTGTCTTGAATTAATTACATAGAATTTTTTAAAAGGCATTCAATAAAGCTACAAGAGTGATATATAGAGACATATTAAAATAACATAATAAATGTTATTTATGTCTCTGGATATATTAATTGTGGCATTTCGCACTTAATTATAGGTGCTCCCTATTTAAATCAATATAATATTTTTTTTTATCTCCATATAACCTACTACATGTATAAAATGTTATAGAATAAAAATTTTATACATTGATTAAGATGGGTTTTAGTGCCTATTTCAGAGACATAAATAACAGAGATTGTTATTTATGTCTCTGCCTATGTTAATTCTGAAATCTATCCTGTTCTCAATATTATATAAATTGATATGTGTCTGCATTTTTAATGTATGCAAAATGTATTCATTGACATGATATATGCAACTTCCACTACACAAATACAATACATATATATACCTGAGCCAATATGGACAATATATCCATATACTGTATGAAAGTGCCGAGACATAGACAAAGTAATGCTCCTGCCAACCTCTGCCTTTGCCGTTGTACTGTGACTCGGGTGTGAGCAGGATGACTTCTTCTTCCATCGTATTCCAAGGGAGTATCGATGAAATGGACAGATGGTATAGTCCCCAAATAGCGAAAAAACACCAGCACGGTAACATATTAAATGTCCCTCAGAAGCTATATCTCCTATGTTACATGATTTGAGGTGGTTTTTAATGTTTCTCCTACAGTTTTTCACGTTCACTAAACTGTTTTCATTTGGGAAATAAGGTGATGTGGTACACTTGCTTTTATCAGGTAAAAATGAAGAAAAACTGCATACAAGACTACTTTCCATGGATTCTAATATTCCCCTAATATGAAATATATTAACTACATGTTCAATATATTACTTAATTTCAAATAAAACTGCATAATCCTCACCTTCCATGACCTTCTACACACAGAAGAGCATAACTGTACCCTTTTCAACTCCAACACTGAAGAGCGACAAAGGGAGATAACTAGATTTTGATGAAATTGCTTAATTTCTAATTGTAATATATATTCGCAGTTTGGATAACCCATGGAATTTTCAGTTGATATAAATTCTGCATAATCAATTAAACACAATTTTGTTTTCCATATACCCGGAAAATGTAGGATTTTTAGAAACAAACCTTAAATGTGTAACCACTTTACAATAGCGAATATAGACTGAATCAGCAACTATGGTGTTTGTTGAGTTCATTTTTTTTTAAAACAAGTGCACACAATAAAATTATATTTAAGAAAAAATATTCAAATGTATGTATTTTAATGTGTTTGTACCAATTTTTATAAACAAATTAACTATCATGAATCAGTCATCTATGTTTCTGCCTGGTTCTTACAAATAGCTGTACTTAGGTCAATTTATACAAGATTGGAGAAGTATAGTAGATAACTCACCAAGATGTATTAATTATAGAATTTTTAAATTTAATTGTTGATTTTACCTACAGATCTATGGATCACGTTTACAAAATTACGAACATGTTAGTGGCGTCGGATACAATTTGAAAGTGGGGGGGGGGGGGGGGACTGGACAAATCCTCAGAAATCTTGACGAGCAAAAAACAAAACAAAACAGCCCTTCATTCCATAATCATGAAAATCTTAATCTCGGGGGGGGGGGGGGGGGGGGGGGGGGGGGCTAATATACACTATGACTCCAACTTCTCAATATTTCAATCTGTTCATGGTATATTAGTGAATAATTATGTTTACTGCGAGAAAAAGTGGTGGGGGGAGGGGGGCTCAACCCTCGATAATACTATGTGTCTAATGGTTGTGTCTAACTTTGCAAAAATAAGGGTGGGGGCTAAGCCCCTCTAGCCCCCCCCCCCCCCGTTCCGACGCCTATGCTTATAATCACCGATTCTCCATAGTAACAGGTAGATGACATACTATTGAAAACAATTTAAGAAAATGTACAATGTGTGACTCTAAAAGTATTGGGGATGAATTTCATTATATTTTTGAATGTACACATTTTGTAAACGATAGAAAAATGTTTGTGTCCAAGATATATCATGAAAATGTTATAAAATTAAACGAGCTCATGAATACTTTCAATGTAGAAAATATAAAAAAAAAAAACTTGTCAAGGTTTGTTAAGAAAATGTTCAATGTCTGTTCTTCCAGAAACCAACCTATTGTATTGTATAAACTTAACTTTTTCCATCATTCTTACTCCTCCTGTACATGTGATCCTTGACTGTTTTTTGTGTACAATTGCATATACTGATTTTGAACCATAAATACCAGTGAACTGGTCTTGAGTGAATAAAGAATTGAAGTTGAATAATTCTAAATAATTTTTTTATTAAGAACGCTCATATATATCTGGAACCCGTATTCTTAAGTATGTTTTTGAATTGGAAACTTTAAAGAAGGCTTTTGTCCCTAATGTCGGTATACATTGTGTACATGTATATGGCTACGACAAATCACAGGCGCGGATCAAATGAATGGCTTTTCTAAGGATGATAAATTTAACTTATTATTGTTAACAACTTGGACAATGCAAGGTTTGCGATAACTATTTTATGAAAGGGTTGAACTGAAAAATAAATACAGAGTGCACTGGTCTTCCTATCTTAAGAGATATTTTGCTTTTTGGGTTGCTGTGGAGGTGTTTCTAATGCGTGTTTTCCCTATCCCAATTTACAAATTAATTTAATTACTCTTAAGTTCGACACACGCATAAACTAAACTGACGTGGAAATATTTCTCACAACGATGGTTTTACGAACAGATCTCTTTTAAAAATATTTGGAAAAATGTCAATAGGCGCTTAAAACTCTATGTCTTAAAAAAAAGATTATATTTATTACATGTTAATAAAATATTGATGTCAACGCCGAATATTTATTATTGCCATTTTAATCAAATATTTAACAATGAATATGCCCGTTGAGCGCCAAAAATTTATTTACTTCTTTTCGGGTTGTACCAGTCTGTCAAATATTAGATTATAAATAATAACTACGAAATTTATTTCTCGATGAAAAGGGGAGGGGGGGGGGGGGGGGGGCAATGGAGGTACTGTTATCCGTCCTTCATAAAAACAAATTAAGGCAAAGTGAATATATATGATACATAACGTTACAAGTAATATAATATTCTCGGTCGGCTCTTGACATATCGAAAGCATTATTTCTTCTAATTTTTGCCCCATCTCCATGGTTTTTTTTTTTAAAAAAAAGTACCTTTTAAAATGTGGAAATTTAACTGAAGAATGAAAAGACTTCTAGTTTATTTTCTAATTTAAATTTACGGCTTTCGTTTATAAATCTTAATTTTTATCAACCTGTAAAATTGTCTCTCTAATTAATAATATCAGTACATTTCATTTATTACTTACAATTATTTTCAACATTTTTTTACATTGTATTAAAAAATCATTTGATAATTAAATAAATAAATTTCCAATATCTTTACTTGTTTTTTGCAAGTAGAATTTGGTATGGGATAGCGCATTGTTTGACGGGGTGGGGTGGGGATGTCATAATCACATCAAACGATACAGAGAGACCACCTTTCAGGTAAAAGCGGGATGTGTACAATATATTTGCAACACCTATGTTTTTAGAACAATGAAGCCATTTTCAACAGACACCAGAGATTCACACCTTTTGTTTTAAAACTGGGCAATACCGGATGTGTACAATATATTTGCAACACCTGTTATTTTGAAACAATGAAGCCAATTTCGACAAACACACGAGAATATCACTAGTTTTAATCAAAGACATTGTAATTGTACCTCAAATTTAATGATTTTAGCGCCATTACGTTCACTTCTAAACTAGTAAATTTTCATAATATATAAAACTTCAAATATAAATAATCTATAATCTATTGAAATTTGAATCAATGAGATCTGCAATTTCTTAAAATGTTAGTACATTATCATTAACGTGGACAATCGGCAAAAAAAAATCGAAAAATAAAAGAAACTATAGTTATGAAAGAAAACTTAAAAACAGAAATTAAGAAAAACCAGACAATGAAAATTAAAGCGTACGTCTTGGAAGACTAAACATTATTATAACTTAATGATCGTTAAATTCATCCCTTCTATTAGAAGATAAGTGAAGATATCGATATTTTTAATCATGAGTTGTCTAAAGAAAGACTGTTTTATAAATTGCAAGCATTGTGACAATGTTTTAAATTAGATAAATTGAGTGAAGTTGAAGTTACACGATCCGTTACGAAATCGTTGCCTTATAAACATTCACATTCTGCTTGAAATTTTATGAGGCTTTATCTTAGATAAGATATCAAGTTACTAATAAAACACAAACTCTTATAATCACAAATTGTTTTAATTATTTTACACACGACGATATTAATTAGGTGGCACTTACCTGATAGTCTTCATTCTTCTTTTCAACCTGTCACGGGTCGCAGCAGCGGTCGAAGTGTATGCGTGTGTTTACCTGCGGCCAGGTGCAATAATCAGCACGTTCTCTATTGGTTGATTCATTCACGTGATCATTTTAAAATTAATTTTAGAGGGATATGGATTACCTGAAAGACTCGATCCTAAATGCTAAATGGGGAATGACATTTCGTATAAGAAGTAGTATTGATTTTCACCTTTATCTTTTAATCTTAAAGTAAAAATAAACACATTACAAAGCCGACAAATTTAATTTTAAAACATGATCAGTTTTTTAAGTGTACCTTCATCAGTGCGGACATAATGTGACGCTATTGTTGATTAAAATTAATGGCGAGTATGTTCAGTGCGGACATAATGTGACGCTCTTATTGATTAAAATTATTGGCAAATATGTTCAGTGACGGCGGACATAAAGATTATTTATGTTTAAGATAGACGAATATTTCGTAACATCGAACTTTAAATGGCGATTAAAAGTAAAAATAATGAAATTTATAAGGAGGCGGACATAATGTGACGATGTCAAAAAAAAGTGGCGGACATTTCGTGATGGCGGACAAAACGTGACGATTTTTTTTTTTAAAAAGTGGCGGACATATCGTGACGGCGGACATAACGTGGCGGCGGACATAACGTGACTCAACAGACTTAAAATAATTATATGGTATCAAATTTGATAATTTGAAAACGAAACAAACAATTCAATCGTAAAGCAAATGAGGCAGCATTTATTGCATATTTAATAAAATCATTATGAATTGCATAAACCAAAATTTATCAGTTCGTTTTTTAATTTGACAATTTCATTAAAACTAATTGAAACAAAATATATATACATGCATATATTAAAATAATATTATACTTGGATGTAGATCGATGAAGAAAATCATTCATTCTCGAGTCTCTAACCTGAATATGTACACGCTAGCAAATATAAACACATTCGATTTTATGAACTCATTCCCTGTATAAAACTCAATATGGTCATGATATCGTTTCAAATGACCTTGAAAACCGTTTAATTCTTTATAATCTATAGAAAATGATTTTCATAATTTGAATCAAAAATGTTTTAAAAATTTAGAAAATAATTCTTAAGTGCCTATAAAAATACCTGAATTTTTTTTAATTATCATCAAATCTTAAATGTTTTAAATTCAAGAAGTATGCTGAAGTTTTTAGGACAAGCTGTCTTTTCCACATGTACAATACCTTTTTGTTTTTGTTTTTTGACATCAGTATAATATTTCCTTTTGGTAAAATTATTATATATATAATAACACCTATAATACATGTAACAATCTGTAAAATGCACATAATAAGCACGTTATATTCGATAATATATCTATTCAGAGCTATCATGTCCCTCAAAAAGGTTTTCATCCCCCCAGTTTTCTCTAATATAGTCACGCCCGGATTTAAAGATACGCCAGAAAGCTTTTAGAGCCATAGCATTTTTTGCGTCGCCTGGATCTTCAGAATCAAAGTAGTTGGACACAGGAATGACATGACTTTGAGGAAGCTGAAAAACTTCAGACACTTTTTGACAGATATCGTAGACGCAGGAATATTGCAGAGCATTCACCATGTCGTCTTTAGGAACTCCGACTTTATCAATATGCGTTACTAAAGCAAATTGTCGAACGTCATCTACAATGAAATAATAATCGATTAAAAATTGAAAACAATTTAGTTTTGATAAGTTTATAAACACAAAGATATACAAATTAACATGGATTTCAACTGGTATCATTTAGTAGCCGCCTAAATAAAAGTAATTTTTTGATAATTGTCCAAAGAAATTTTTTTTCTTTTAATAATGTAAACATTAGTGTATTTTATCATGAAATATAAATGATTCGGTCAAACAAAGAAGGATTATCTTGTATTTCTGGTTTAAAACGCTATATTCATAAAAAAAATTAACGAAAAACGGATTTGAAAAAAAATCTCTTCCATCCGCGAAACAAAAAGTCCTTTTGGGGGTTTTTATATATTGTAATTTAGCATAAAAATGTCAATAACAAACCGTCAACAATCTAAATAATCAGGAAAAAAATTTGGGTGATTAATAATGGTCAAACAATTAGTATGAAAAACGTCAGTCAGCATGCGACCTATAGGAAGTATTTGCTGACGAGGTCGTTGTATCGACAATAGAACTTACGAAAAGATGACTTCGTACGAGACTGTTAATAGGCCTGTTATATCAACTTGTTCGTCAGTAGCTTGCCTCGCCTTAGAATCTGTTCATACGAAGAGCATGCCCTTGTGTATCGAATCAACTGAGAGACAATAACACCATATGCAGGTGATGAAGGTATATTGCTACGTAAGTAAGGAAAGTTGACAATAGAAAAATTGAAGTCATCGCACTTTATCATAACGTTTTGCTGTTAGGTTACCATTAGGTCCGTTTCCATGAAAATATCAAAAAATAAAACACTGGGATATAACAATTGTTAATTGATAATACGTCGTCGATATACCTGAATGTTGAGTTAAAGACCACAGCGAGTGATTCATTTTTTCCACAAGTTTTTGAATAAATTCTGCTTCATAAGAGTACAAAAATAGATTTGCTAACAATTTAGCACAATTTGTACCCATGGGAATTCCAACAGATTGTTGGAAGACTTGATTTCCAAAAACTATATTGACTTTGTCTATCAGAAACTCAAGCATCTTTTTAATATCAGCTTCATGGTACTTGTGTGTTCAATCAGAATGGCTTTTCGCAAAATATTTTTTTGATTTCTAATGACAAGTTGAGCATTTTCACGACTTTCATTTCTATTGAAAAAAACCCCAACATATTCATGAAAATGGTTTGTTGTCTCACGGGAGGAAACATGTTTACACCAAAAAAACCCACATTTTTATCTTAAATTTCAACTACATTTAACATTTTACATTTGGGTATGAAATAAAACCAAACGTTATTTAAATATCTAAAGAAAGCATGCGAGTTTTAAGTTTTATGCACTTATCGGCCGCTAAATAATGTTTTTCCTTACTCAAAGAGACCGAGGTCAACGAAGAAATCTTTAACTCCCCGTAAGAAACGTATACAACTGAGAGTACAATATATTAAAAACTCATCGTATTTTACATGCCTTGAAAGTACAGTAAGATCAGATGGCGGTACTGACATGGACATTATAGCAAAATTAGGTAAAACCAAATGATCCTTTGCCAAGCTTAAGAGTTTATGGAAATCAAATAGCATCAGAACAACAATCAAGACTATAGCTTTCCTCTGCGTCCGTCAGTCCGTCTGTCTGTCTGTCCGTCCGTCTGTCTGTCTGGCCGTCCTTCTGTCTGTCCCACTTCAGTTTTCCACTGTTTTTTTCTTTATGCGTTTGACGAGTGGTGCGAAACTTGCTGAGCAGCTTCAAAATATCAAACAGCAGACCAAGTTTATACTTTTGTAGCGTCTGGTAAACACAATTTCCAGAAAATTATTTTTTTTCAATCCAAATTTTTTTAATGATCGGGTTCGTTATCGGGCCCGGTGTGTACTAAATGAACGAGGACATTATGTGGTCAGTAATAATATCGTGCATTATTTGTATCATTACATTTATCATTTCTAATAATAAACAAAAAAGTTCTGTAAAATGGTGACAATTATTGTGTTTTACATTTTAACGACAAGGTTTTATAATTATTATTACAATCGGGTTCGTTATCGGGTTTGGGCCGTTAAATGATAGACTAGACTGCTTCAAATATATACATTTTTAATGGATTTTTAAGATTGTTTTCTGTTTATTATAATCATTTTTCATAATTTCATACTATACAATTACTACATTTATGATGGGGGATATTTTATATACAGGGTCTCAAACATTGCCATTCTCAATCAAAGGGGTTACCGGTAGGGGATGTGTATTGCAGATGCAAAACTCTCAGAATGCTTGTTATATCTGTCATAATATATGTCCTAATGTGTGATATTATATGTTTAATAGTGACAGAAAGTGATAGAAACAAACTATCAAGTTTCCAGTAAATGAAAGAAGATTTTCTGGCAAGCAAATATTCCTACATGTGCTGGTGCTAAAATCTAAAGAAAACAAGCATTCTGAGAGTATTGCATAAGCAATACACGTCCCCTACCGGTTTGTATTATTCTATGAAAGCTTCCAAGCACACAACTATTTCAGAGCTATTGTAAACGAGATGTCATGCTTTAATCAGAGATAAAAGAACAGAGGAAATTAAAACTATATAGTTGATATAGAAATTAAATAGGAAATAGGTAAAATAATCCCCTTATTTCATCTCCTGTAATTTCGCCAAGTCTATTCTGTATTCGCTGGTAAAAATTTGTGAAAACAATGCACTGTTATGCACAATATCATTTCTTACCGTCTTCTGTACCCCGAATCAAACCAAACAGTTAAACAGCCCAACCCGACAACGAACCCGATTGTAATAATAATACAAAAAAACCTGCCGATTAAATTTACAAGACAATGCTTGACACTATATAATAAAATTCATTTGTTTGTTAGAAATGATAAAAGGAATGGTACAGGAAAAGGAATGGTACAAGTAACGCACAGTATACTGACTACATACTGACCTCGTTTATTCAGTTACACACCGAACCCGATAACAAACCCGAACATTAAAAAATTGGAATATAAAAAATTAATTTTCTCGAAAATATGTCAATCAGACGCTACAAAAGTGTAAACTTGATCTGTAGTTTGACATTTTGAAGCTGTTCAGCAAGTTTCATATTATTCCTCAAAATGCATAAAGAAAAAAAGTGTGGAAAACTGAAGTGGGACAGACAGACGGACTGACGGACGGACAGACAGACGGACGGACGGACAGACGGACTGACGGACGCAGAGGAAAGCTATAGTCCCCTCCGGTGAAACCGGTAGGAGACTAATAACAAACACGCTGATAAAATGAAATATATACTATTGACAGTGTGTAGGCAGAAAATGTATGGACTCATCCGTAATTTAACGTCCCCGAACAAGCCAGCAGACAAAACTTAGGCAAAGTTAAAAAATTTAATTGCCCAACATTTAAAACCAAAACCTCTATCATCACCGAACGATTCAGATGCTATCAAAGAAACCTGGGGAAACAGGTAACCGTAAGACAGTTTATTGCGGAACTCAGAAAACTTCTTGAATTTAGAGAACTTTTAAATCAGGCTTTGAGGGATGGTTTAGAGTGTGATTTTTTATCGGTGGCTTTTCAGCGACAACTATTGGCAGAGGATAAGTTAGGTTTAAAGAAGGCAATTGTAGCAATTTTAATGGAGCATGCTGTGAATGAATGATGTTTAAGATGTTCATGAACTTGAATCCATACACAAAGTTACTGTTAGGGATAAACCGTGCTATAAATGCGGGGAGACAAATCACATACCAGTTACTGTTTTATAAAAACAGAAATGTCACACATTTTATGGAATGGGACATATACAGAAAATGTGTTCTAAGAAGGAAACAGTGGGCGTAAAAAGCAAAAGAAAAAGTCAAAATTGAACTTTGTGTTAACAAATCCAGAGTCAGATCATTATGAGGAAAGCAGTAAGAATGAACACTGGCTATTTGTTTCATTGTCAAAGGAAAAAGGAGGAGCCAAGGAGATAATGATAGGTGTTTCGCTGGAAGATGAACATATAGAAATGAACTTGAATACTGGTGCTTCTTCCCTTTGATATCTTAACTGTTTTATGAAAAAGGGGAAGCCAAAGAGATAAGGATAGCTGTTTCGCTGGAAGATGAACATAAAGAAATGAACTTGAATACTGGTGCTTCTTCCCTTTGATATCTTAACTGTTTTATGAAAAAGGGGAAGCCAAAGAGATAAGGATAGCTGTTTCGCTGGAAGATGAACATAAAGAAATGAACTTGAATACTGGTGCTTCTTCCCTTTGATATCTTAACTGTTTTATGAAAAAGGGGAAGCCAAAGAGATAAGGATAGCTGTTTCGCTGGAAGATGAACATATGGAAATGAACTTAAATACTGGTGCTTCTGTCTCTTTGATATCTTAACTGTTTTTTGAGAATAAGCTGAAGAGGAAAGTCAAGTTGCATCCAAGCTCTGCATTTCTTAAGACATAATCAGAAGAAAAATTAGAAGTGGTGGGTGAAATAAAGGGAATGTGAAGTATCAAACACAGGCCAAAATTTACCTGTTATCTTGGCTAAAGGAAAGGTCCGTTCGGAAGAAATGGCCCCCAAAGTATCAATTTAACTGGCAGTCAATCCATATTGTGAAGACAGATGACTTAAGGAAGTGCTCTGTTTAAGAAGGTCACAGCAATCTTAAAGATTAAGGATGATGTTTTACCAAATTCTTCGAGCCTAGACCCGTACCATTTTCTCTGAGAGACAAGATTGCAGCAAAATTAGACAGACTTGAGCAAACAGGTATCTTGAGAAGGTTTGTTGTTCGGACTGGGCCGCTCCAATAGTCCGAGAAATAGAGGCAGATAGCTCTGTGCTTATATATGGATACTTTAAGGTTGTGGTAAATCAATACTTGGATATTTCAGAATATCCTTTCCTAAAAGTGATAAAATGTTCACAAAGCTCAATGGTTGACAAATATTTCCAAAGCTGGATTTGTCTCGGGCATATAACTAAATTGTTTTGGACAAGACTTTTGAAAGTATGTGACTGTTAACACACACCAAGGACTCTATCGATACACTCATTACCTTTCAGTATCACATCAGCAACTGCTATTTTTCAGCAAACGATGGTTACTATCTTCAGGGTCTGAACAAGATCGGATACATACTAGATGATATCCTTGTAACTGGAGCAACTGACTCTGAACACAAGCCGATTTTAGAACCTACATTCCAACGTATGTGAGTCATTCTCAAAATCCGCCAAAATTTTGGTCACGGGTCAATAAAAAATGCTAACAAGGAAAAATGATATAAATTTGTACATTAATATATACCACACAATATTCTACGGTTAGCAAAACACTTTAATTCTTTTTGCATGACATGTTTAAAGAAAATTTGCCTTTTTTAATGTCCAAATTAGCATGTTTTGCTAAGTCACACACTCTTTTTGTTGCACTTTCATGTTGTTTATGAATATATCCAGTACATTTTGCTCTCATTTTTTTTAATGTATGCTTTACACAATTCTATGAAATACATTTCAAACAATAAAAGTTTTGTAAATGTAGTTGTTTTATGAAATATCAAGACTTAAATGTGTGTCACAAGAGTTTTCGTCTCTCCTGTTATGTTAATGTAAAAACAGAAAATAGAAATATTTAGAATGACCCTTTTTGGATTCGATACTTTTCATCAGCCTCAGTTTCATTTTCATGAAGCAAAGTTGTTGACGCCGTTTTTTTGAAGTTCGTTGGTTTGCGGAAAATGTCCCAAATATAAGTATGATTTACTCAGTAGAAAAAAAACTAGTCCTTACTGTTACATTGAAAATTGACTTAAACATGAAGGTGAAATGTTTTAACTTTTCTTACAAAATAACCGAACAATTTTGTTTCAAACTACTGCATCATCAACATTGTTTGGTAGGCAAGAAGGGAAACAAACAACCATATATAGAGTAATTGTCTATCCTGTTATTGTCCATCCTGTTACATGTACATGTAAATTTGTAACAGGAAAGACATTTTTATATAAAAATGAGGATTTTAAGACATTTTCATTATTTATATGGCAATAACTTTTCATAAAATATTCAATAAAGTAGTATGTACAATAAATTAACCTTAAGTGGGGACTTTTGTTTTAATAGTTTATGTTATCACATAAGAAGTGATTTTGCAACAGGAAAGATATATCATTGTTACAGTACGTACAAATGTCCTTAATAACAGAAGAATTATGAATATTTGTTCACTTGTCAGATCAAAACATTTTTCATATCATTTTTTGTGAACAATCATTTCATATTCTGTTTTTTATTACTTACAGATAAATTTTGTTAGTAAATGATGTCAAAATATATTTTTGTAACAGGAAAGACATGGACTGTTACAGGATAGACAATTAATGATTGTATTTTTCTTTATACATCATGCTGATTATTATATATAATCCATGATAAAAATATATGTTTTTGAATTATATCTCAGTTGTTTAAAAATCAATTTAATATCTAGTGATTATGTATAAATATATTAAGGCATTTTAATTCAGTGTAACAGGAAGGACAATAAATTGTTTCTCAAGCAACATAATTTTTCCACCTTTTAATCAAAATATTTGATCTGCAGTGAAGTAAACTATTTTTATTTTTAAAGAATTATAGCAATTTCGTTGAAAAATGAAAGTTGTCTTTTGGGATGGGTAAAAATGGGGATGTCCAATGCTGACAGACAGAGAAAATACAGACAGAAGAGAGATGCCCCATTCCAGAGCCAGAAAGGTCAGATGGGAGTACCCACTACAAAATAAATGACAACATCTGAAAAAAAGTTACAGAAAAGTGAGACAGCCTACAGTCCATAGTCATACATAAAGCTTACAAATGCTGTAAGTACTCTGTTAAATGTAATCTTTTTATTTCACTCTACATTGTCCTTCCTGTTACTACATTTTCTTTCAAAGTTGATATTTTCTTAGGCAAATATTATCATAGGAAAAGTTTGTTTCTTTTGTATTTTACATAGTAATCATAAATAAATATGTTATTTATTTAAATATCAACATCAATTTCCACTACTGACCAGATTGTGTTATTAGGAGTCTCTCCTGTTACAGTTGTAAACATTTATCAATTTTTATTCTATATTTTTCAATATATTTTACTTCTTCACAAATGTCATTATATATTAGGAACGCCTTAGTAAATTTTCAGGATATTTTATATTCAGTGTTTAACCAAATGAAGATTTTGATCTGAATGTACACAAGAAGTCCCTCCTGTTGCTTATTTTGTTCTTTCCTGTCACACTTTTTACTGTAAAGATTATAAAACTTTTATCATAGTATTTAATGGTATTGTTTAAGGTTCATCTATATTTTAAAAGCATATTAATTGACTCCAAACTGTGAGATTGATGCTAAGTTTACTATCAGTCAACTTTAAATTAGAATTACGATTTTGTAACAGGAGAGACTTGTTTAATACAACGTACTGTCTTTCCTGTTGCGAGGCTCAGTCTTTCCTGTTACAGCACCATAAATATAAAAATATGTTGCTTGTGTATATTTCTTTTAGGTTTGGGTCTACACATATGCTTAAAGTTTCATTTCTGATAAAATATAAACACTTTGAGCTTTATACTTATCTTTTTATTCTGTAAAATTGTGAAAATAACAAACAAAATTTTTACCTGTTTGAATATTTTCTATTATATTATTGTAAATTGTATTTTGCTTCTGTTTCATTGAAAAAATGTTAGTGGTTCTTTATTTGTCATGCTTTCACAATATTGTCTGTAGAAATTTTGAAATATTTTTTTGCTTCAATTTATTAAAATTTGTATTTTCTTATGTGTAACAGGAAGGACAACATTTAAGTATGACCAGTTCTTTGATCGTGTTTTACTCAGAAATCAAATAATTTCTAGGTGGGAGTTAAGTGTTTTTGTATTCTTCAGATATGTGTTTATTGATACATATGAATAAAATTATTTTTCGACACAAGAGAATTCTTGATTTTTCTTAAATTTTATTTCTGCGTTTTTTGATAATGACTCATCATGTATGATTATGGTGTGAAATTACAAAAGACTTAGTGTCAGATTATGCTGGACCAAGTGGAATACTATGTATTCATTGTGAGTAATGAAGGAATCAAGCCTTCATCGAAGAAACTAGCAGCAATTATTAACCTATAGGATCCTAAGTCACGTAAGGAACTTCAGATATGGTTGGGAATTGTGAATTACTATCGAAACTTGTCCCAAACATGTCAGCAATTACCACTTAAAACATTTATTGTCTCAAGATGTTCCATGGAAGTGGACCCCGAGTGTTAAGAAGCTTGTGCCAAAAGACTTGCTAGTGTCACCTAGAGTAATGACTTACGATGACTCTCACACACCATTTGAGTTAGCTGTTGACGCTTCTGGATATTGATTGGGTGCAGTGATATCGCATTCGGATGAATAGAAGGACAATGCTTTTGCATACGCTTCCTGAACCTTAACCACTGCATATAATAATTACTCGCAGAAAGAACAAGAAGCCCTTTCCATTATATTTTGAGTTTCTTAAATTCACCGCATCTATATGGGCGGAAATTTACACTCATTACCGACCATCAACCCCTAATCACTATAATTGGACCAAAGAAAGACAATTCCGTCTTTACAGCTTCTCGACTGCAACCATTGCCTATCCAACTGAGAGCTATCCAGTTTGACATTAAATATCGCGCTACATGAAATCATCAAAACGCTGATACCCTTTCACGGCAGGGAAAATCAGGGACAGTATTTGATAGAGGGACAGAATTGATACACAAAATACAACTAAGGAAGTAAACTGTGACTGCTGAAAAAGTGGCAGCTGCAACATAGAATGACATTGTATTGTCTCGTGTGGTGTAATTTTACCAATGTGGTTGTTGCCATTCTTTTAGAACACGCACTGAAAAAACTATTGAAGATGGGTGTTTTCTTCGAGGGTTCAGAGTGGTTATCCCGGAAAAGTACCGATAAAATTTACTAGACGAGTTACATGTCTCGCATTCAGGAATGGTCAGAATGAAATCAATAGCCAGATGTCGTGTATAGTGGCCCGGTTTGGACTTTAATATTGAGATGAAAGTATCTCGGTGTGAATCATGTACGGTTCAATTCTAAAGCTCTAGCCAATCCCTAATTATGGCCAAGCGCACCCTGAAAACGAGTACGCATCGACTGACTACGCTGGACTCTTTATGCAGGGCATGTTCCTAATAGTAGTAAATGCATATTCAAAGTGGATTGTGGTGATGACTTCTACTACATCAGAGAGTACTATCGGTGATTTGAGATACCTCTTTTCTTCATATGGGCTGCCTGTAGAAATAGTTTCTGACAAGGGACCCAAATTTGTGTCCGGGGAATGTGAAACTCTTTCAAAAGAGAATGGAAAACGTCACATGAAGTCTGCATCATATCATCCTGCATCCAACGGGGAGGCTGATAGAGTCGTTCGTACTTTTAAACAAGCAATGCAAATCAAGGCAAATGAGACAGGAACTTTAAATCAGAAATTGGCAGTATTTTTTGTCGTATCGCACTACTCCGCATACAAGTTCCAATACACCACCAAGCAAGCAAGCTGTTTTTCAACAGAAAACTTCGTACAAGACGGGATGTGGTGAATCCCAAATTGCCTGACAGTATCCATCAGAAATCACTTCTAGCTGAAAAGTATGCTCGAGAATTTAAATTTTGGTAATACTGTCATGGTGAGTGATTATCATGGAAACAAAGTCTCTTGGATAAAATGTACCATATCGAGAAGACCGCGACCTGTTACATACCATGTGAGTGTTAGTGGTATGTTATGGAAACGGCATGTAGACCAAATACGTAAATGTTGTGCCATGTGCGAATTAATAGGTTCGGAGCCAAAACAATCAAGCGTGTTCGACTGCCCAGTTCCCATGAATGCACCGCTTAAAGGTGGGAAGGAACCAATCAACATTTCCGGTAATGTTCTCTCAGGATTCACTGTTTACTGAACAGTCTACCAGTGATTATCGCAAACATGAAAACATCACTCCAACATAACCCCGATATCCAACTCGTGAATGTCACAGTCCACAGAGACTAATAGATCAGCATTAAACGTATTCACTTAAATGTGATTTACTCCTAATGTTAAAAATCAAATCTTTTGTTTGATTTACCAAACCTATTTGTAATGATTTAAATTTTAATTGGAAAGATGAGAAAAGTGTAAGGTTTATTGCCGGAACTTGTCTTTTCGATAACCATCGTTTTTCTCTTTGATACTGTATCCATGTGTTCTTGTATGTTTTGGCGAGCAGTCATATTGTGTTAAGGTTGACAAAAATGATAAAGTTCGGAAAGTGCTTGTGCTAATATTATTAAACCCATAAACAGACATAACAACAATAAATTAGATTCTAAAAGGTAAAGGAAAGAAATGCTAAAAAAATGAGGCAAACTTTAATCAAAGTACTGAAGTACTGACGGTAGTTGATTTCATCGATTATTATTTATTTTTAAATCAACGATATATCATTTTGCATGGCAAGTAGTTACCTATTTATAATGGAATTGCGAACATTTTTTATAATATAAATTAACCAACAGGAATTTCGTGAAAACTCAATATGAGTCATGTGTAATATTCAAAGAATTATCCATCAAACTACGTATCAGTAATCGAAATAGCTATGAGAAATTGTATGGACCCAAGCAAAATTGAACTCTGGTCTTTCACAAACAGACTCTCAGCTGTCTCCGTTTATCCCTTGCAAAAAAGAGATATTCTCTGCATGTCGGACTTTTATGGATACAGCCGAGCGTCTGGCTGACCGAGACTTTATTGAAATCTGGCTTAAGAACACTTAAAATGTACGACTTCTAAAATATATCTAAATTATCCGTACCATTTTAAATCTGACTTTTTACAAGGTATCTAAAATTTCGTTTCCTTGAAAAACTCATTAAATCAAATTTATCGATTAGAACTTTATGTTATCAGCGGTGTGTTGATTTGTGCTTAAGTCCAAACACTGTTTCACTTTCGGTTCGCCCAAGTAACTGCATAGGAGAGTTGATTAAATCAACTCCCAAAAATGAACTCGAAGACATGAAACTTACATGTAACTAACGAGAGGTATAAATGATAGCTAAGAACAGAAAACAAAAGAAACCCTAAGCCCTTGCCCTATGTGCTCCGGATGAAACAAGAGCAAGGTAAGTAGGTCTACCGAAAATAAGATCAGATATGAAGAAACGTGTGGTTCCTGAATTTAAATCAGTGGGTCGTACATTAGAAAAAAGACTAAATGTATTTTTTTTCGTATTCGACTCTGATAACAAAAACATACCTTCTAGGATTAACTGTCGTACATCTTGCATCAGCTCCACAACTGGAGAAACTTTAGTAGAGAGGTTTGATGAGGCTTTCACAACATACAAAATACAATGCATCTGATCCTTTGGAGTTGGATTTTTTCTAATAAATGGTTCGTTTTTTCTCAATTCTGAAGCGTTCTTTGTCATCTATAATAATACATTTTTTTATGAAAGAGGTGTCGAATTTATAAAAATGAAGAGAGAGACTGTTTTTGTACATTTACATATTTTTTTTTTCTGACAGTGGACAAGTATATATCCAGGGGATACAAAACGTTGTTTCAACCGTAAGTAATAATTGAAATCAAGTTGCAACTTTGATCAACCATTATTCAACGCTGAAACCAAAGCCATATCTCAACACTGTTTACATGTCAAACTTATGAAAGCTTGAAATGAGACGTTTTTAAAATGATTTATATTTAATTGAGTCACTCAAATTAATAGTTTTCCTAAGTTTTAAATTTTTTTAAATGAAATTTTAAATTTAACGTTTAACAATTCATTCAATAAAAAATGTGAGGAAATTTGATTACAAAAATACTTTAGATAAAAATGCAGGTACAGCAAATGGTTTATTGCGTTGATTAGGTCAGTTAGAGAGAGAAAAGGCAATGCGGGCCCATCACTTCTGCAACTAATGCTAGTCCTGAAAAATGTGCATATTTCAGGATTCTTTTGTCAGCTTCACCGCTACAGACGCTAGTGTTGAACAAAGAAAGTCAGTCCTTAGATACACCTCGTGCAGTCACTACATGCGTATCATTTTTAGTAAAGCTCCGGGTTTTAATTTTTGCCCTATTGTGACTATTATATTGACGTGAGAGTATCTTGAAAGTAATAATTTTAATGAGACTGCAGACTATAAAAGATGATTCTTGTAAATCCACGACGGACTCTTTTGGATTCTTCAATTTTACTTCAATTTAAAATATTATAAATTTTCTACGTTGAAACACCGTACATTTTTTTTTATTTTAACGTTGAAGTAATGGTTCACGTTTAACACTACTTCAACTTTTATATGCAAACATATTTAACGTTTATCCAAACATATACCAGTTAAGTATCTGTTTCACAAAGAAAAAAATCTTTCCGCTTAAAACTTTAAATTATGGTTTTTCTTTTATTAACAAAAAATATTTTTTTTCTATATTTTGTAATTTATCATTTATTTAACCAACGAGATGATAGGTTTATAATTTCATAAAGCCAGTCAAACATAAAACTAATTCAACGAACTGGATAATGCAAAAATAAAAGTCATAAAATTAGACATGTACATACCCTGAAGGATGCTAGTACACAACTTGCACGGATCGGTTCGGTTTGCTTTGTGAACGGTACAGTTCGATTCCTATGCGGAACGCTTTGCTAAAAAAAAGCTTTGTGAACGGTTTGCGAGCTTTATTAATGAGGTAGGCATGGCCTGAACGCTTTGATTTTTCTCGATATAATTTTGTTTAGTTTTTGCCCGATATACTTTAGCAAGTTGGTAATTATGACAATAATTTTTCTTTATCTATAGGATATATTACAAATGTATTTCAATCGATCTATTTAAAATCAGAACGTCCATCCGTTCCCCCTTTTTTGATACGTTGCGTGAAACTTGACAACCGAGAAGCGAAGGTAATTTTGATTCATCTGGTATAATTAGTATTTAGTTTCAAATAAATGTAATCATTAAGATAGATTATTGGGACTTTTTTACTTTAATCCGATATATTTTTTTAATAGGGATTTAAGAAAACATAAAACAACAGGAGGCCCATGGGCCACATCGCTCACCTGAGGAACAACAGGTATGATACAATCAGCTTAATGGAGTCATAATGCAAACTATCAGGACACTGTACAATAATACATGTAGATCCTGTATAAATTAAATCCATCTTTCCCCTGGATATTCTTTTTTTTATAATCATTAGTCCCTTTTCTAACAGGATGATTTTATAGTCATATCATATATTGAGTATTGCGGTTCTCAAAAAGAATCTTAACAATAGTTTATATATGGGATATAAACGTACATCAAACGCTGAACCTTCTTGTGAGGCCAAAGAATTGCCCTTGGGCCAAAGTCTTAACAATTATAAAGAATCATCTGGCTGATTAGTTTCTGAGAAGAAGATTTTTAAAGATTTACTCTGTATATTCCTAGGTAAAATGCCCCCCCCCCCCAATTGTAGCCCCACCCTACCCCGGGGGGGTCATGATTTTCACAACTTTGTATCTACACTACCTGAGGATATATTCATATGTAAAACTTCGACCCCCATTGTGGCCCCACCCTACACCCAGGGGTCATGATTTTCACAACTTTGAATCTCAATACCAGAGGATGCCTTCACCAAAGTCTCAGTTGCTGGCTGATTAGTTTCTGAGAAGAAGATTTTTAAAGATTCACTCTATATATTCCTATGTAAAATGTCAACCGCCCCCATTGTAGCCCCACCCTACCCCTGGAGGTCATGATTTTTACAACTTTGTATCTACACTACCTGAGGATGCCTTCACACAAATTTCAGCTTTCCTGGCTGATCAGTTTCTGATAAGAAGATTTTTAAAGATTTTCTTTATATATTCATATGTTAAACTTCGACCCCCCAATGTGGCCCCATCCTATCCACAGGGGTCATACTTTTTACAACTTTGTATCTACACTACCTGAGGATGCCTTAACACAAGTTTAAGCTTTGCTGGCTGATTAGTTTCTGAGAAGATGATTTTTAAAGATTCACTCTAAATATTCCTATGTAAAATGTCAACCGCCCCCATTGTAGCCCCACCCTACCCTCGGGGGTCATGATTTTCACAACTCTGTATCTACACTACCTGAGGATGCTTTGACAAAAGTTTCAGCTTTCCTGGCTGATTAGTTTCTGATAAGAAGATTTTTAATGATTCACTCTATATATTCAAATGTTAAACTTCGACCCCCCATTGTGGCCCCACCCTACCCCCCAGGGGTCATGATTTTCACAAGTTTGTTTCTACACTACCTGAGGATGCTTCCACACAAGTTTCAGCTATGCTGGCTGATTAGTTTTTGAGAAGAAGATTTTTAAAGATTTACTATTTATATTCCTATGTAAAACTTCGAGCCCCCATTTTGGCATAACCCTACCCTCGGGGGTCATGATTTTCACAACTTTGAATCTACACTACCTAAGGATGCTTCCACACAAGTGTCAGCTTTGCTGGCCGATTAGTTTCTGAGAAGAAGATTTTTAAAGATTTACTATATATATTCTTATGTGAAACTTCGACCCCCCCATTGTGGCCCCATCCTACCCCCGGGGATAATGATTTTCACAATTTCGTATCTACACTACCTGCGGATGCTGTCACACAAGTTTCAGCTTTTCTGGTCTTATGGTTCATGAGAAGAAGATTTTTGAAAATTTCTCGAAAATTTTCCCAAATTCCTAATTATCTCCCTTTGCAAAAGGGCGTGGTCCCTAATTTTCACAACTTTGAATCCCCTAATTAAGTTAAGTATGCTTTGTGCCAAGTTTTGTTGAAATTGGCCCAGTGGTTCTTGAGAAGATGTTGAAAATGTGAAAAGCTTACAGACAGACGGCCAGACAGACGGACGACAGACAAAATGTGATCAGAATAGCCCACTTGAGCTTTCAGCTCAGGATAGCTAAAAACGTTTTTATTCGACAGTTTTCTCCTAGCCATATAGGTGGAGCTATGTAGCAGGCGGCGCATGGCGTGATCTGTACTGTTATACTAAAACTGATTGACAGGCGAAGCACGTGGAGTCCTGATATATAATCCCGCTCAAATGAACAACTATACAAACCTTAAAGGTCATATGAAACGATATCCTGACCATATTGAGTTATATACGGGAATGAGTTCATAAGTGCCTATTTAATAAGACTGACATTGTTTTTTGGATATTTTATGCAAAATGTGAGCGCCACAGTCGATCAAAATTACTTAATCGGGAAAAGGAATATTGGCTTACGCGGCTTACCTCCCTTGCTTATGACGTCAGTAAGACCCAATCGCCTTATAAAGCTATGTTGTGAATACAAATATCCATGTCATTTTGCAGCATTTTAAAAGAAAAAAAAAACTATTTTATATAAAAACTTGTATAATTATACAATAATCAACCACGTCAGTATTTTTTCATTCAAGAAATGAAATCGTGTGAGTTTTTGCGTGTTGATTATCTTCACATTCGTTCACAACTATTTTTATCAAACAACCGATTTATTTTACCGATACATTTCTAAATCCTTAAATGCCATATTTCCGCGATCTAATTTAATAAAACGTTAATACACGTGTACACAAAGTATTTTCTGAAGATATTGCTACATGTATATATCAATAAGTCAGAAATTTATTTTATTTCGAAATAAAATTTAAGAATAATTTTGCGGCATTTTATAGCAGCTCTTAAATACAAACTATGTACACAATGCCTCAAACATTTTCATTGGCCTGCGACAAAATAAATCAAATCAATTTAAATGCTTTAATTCCCTTTAAATGTAGCTCAATCATTATACGTACCGAAGAAGAAAATGATGTTTTTATTTCAAAAGGATAAGGATAATTTATTAATCAGCTGTAAATGTTGGAGCATTTCTTTCGTTAAATTTCCACTGCAGTACGGGATTTTCACCATGATTTTACTCTGGTGAGAAGCTGATATTAGATTTATTCATTAACAACCAATTAAAACTAAGTCATCTGTAGGCTTCTACGAAATCAAATGATCTCATTTGAAACGAAAGACACGTTCATATATTATGCAAACATTACTAAAATTTAATCGATAAACTACTGTAAAATTACACTAGTTTTAATGCATTGTTTACATCGGTGGGTCTTTGTGACGTCATAAATCCACAAAATCAAGAACGATAAGCGGGCAAGAATTTTTTCAGGTGCTCAGTTTTCACGGTTATTTCTCAGTAATTCAAAGGCAAAAAAAATCTTACATCATGTATTTTAACATTTGTTTATACCAAGCTTTATATTCATGAAAGAAAATCATAGTGTTAAAAATCGTTTCATATGACCTTTAAGCGAATTATAGTTTAGCAATGAAACTTTAAAGGGACTTGCACACGATTTGAGATCAAAAATTTTATTTTTATTTTTTATGTATAAAATGATTTATTGGTGCATTTTAAATGATTGACCAAAATATTAAATGTTAAAGTCAAGTTACAAGCGTGATACAGAGGTAAGAATTCATAGCTCGAGTCTTATAGTTGTTTACAAAAAAAACGTAATGTAGAGAATTACCATTTCTTAGACAAAACCAATTAATATCTTCTAAAATACTATTATCAACAGAAGAATGTTACATTTAATTGAAATTTACACCGATACAACGAACATATTCGAACTTTGTTTACAAAACAAAGAATTATGAAGTCTGTATCTTGCTTATAACTTGATATTTAGGTCTTTCCACCTTTCAGGTGAAAGACCTCTTGTTTTCGTTATGTTTTCAGGTCTTTCCACCTTTCAGGTGAAAGACCTTTTGTATTTCTTATGTTTTGAGGTCTTTCTACCTTTCAGGTGAAAGACCTTTTGTTTTTTTTATGTTTTTTATTAAGGTCTTCCGTTTCCAACGGAAGACCTTATTGTTTTTGCTTTGTTTCTTTTTCCCTATTATTATTATTTTTTTTCTTTTTTTTTCTTACAAATTTTGTGCACGCGAGTTCTCGTAAACGGCTTTGTCGATTTTTATGAAACTTCCAGATCTAATAGAAGTTGATCTGAACATTATTGGAATCTTTTTATATTGATGACGTCATTTTCGTTTCTGAGATATTGACGATTTAGTGATTTTTTTAGAGTCTGCTTGTCCATTGAGCTCCTCCTAAACGGTAAAAGATATTGAGTTCAAATTTTCAGGGATGATAGACGAAAGATTGAAGATATGTCTAAAGGCAATCATCAATGTCTAGCTGAAAGAGTTTAAAAGCTCGCCTGGACCCGAAAATAGACATTGAAGTAAAGTCATGATTTTTTGTGCTTTTCTTTGTTTAAATCTTTTCTCAAAAATATTTTGTTAAAACTTGTATAGCAGAAAAATTTTATATTTATAAGAGCTTTCGTTTAATACCAAGAAAAAGGGGCTGCGCAGCACAGTTAAGGCTGTCAATAAAACTCCGTTCAGACAAAAAGTACGGGAAATGTGCATTATGACATCACAGTATAGTACAAACCTCGAAAGTACTTATTAATCTATTTATTAGTAAAATTTACTTATACTAATCTTTTAATTAAAAACAACAAATGCTATTACTTACAATTTTGATGTCCGTTATATCGTACACACTGAAAAATAAGCGAGATGTCGTTCTCGCTGTACTACAAAATATGACGTCATATGCTTCAAAATGACGCATTAAGTTAAATCATTGAAGGCTATCGTGCAGTTTTATAGCGAAGAAAAATAAATGTCATACATTAACGGAAAAGTATAAATGAATATTTTGTTTAAAATTATTATTAGTATAATACTACCTATATATTCTTTTTTTCATTTTGTTAAAGGTATGCATCGTATAAAGAAGCCACCTCGGTTTTGTATAAAATATCGTATATCTAAAATCTGAGTACCTAAATAAATCACAAGCAACAAGCAAGGGCATACACTTACCTGATCCCGACAAACTTTTACATGTGAATTTGAAATATGCTATGTAACTTAAAAACTTCTACGATCCTTGTAAAATCTTACAAATTAATTATTTTTTAATGAAATTAACCCTGTGACCTTCAAAATTATTCAACATATGCATTATAAATTACGGTTTCTACTAACAAATATTCTTATCTTAAAAAGTCTGCACCGTTTTTCAAAATCTACGATATAACATCAAGTTATTTCATAATTCAGTTGTGAATTTTGACATGATTATGCCCTTGCAATATTGAATTTTTTAAATGACCTCAAAACCACAAATACATCTGCTTGTACCATGCGACTGCCATATCACGTGACCACTATGAACATAAAATATTGTACTGTTATATATATATTTTAGAAATATATTGCATTTGAGTGACTGTTATTGATTTTAAAAAGGACATGCCAGTTTAACTAAAGTATACGTGTTTTCATCACAAAGATTTGCCCATATTTTTATTGACCGCCTTATCTGTACTGCGTGCCCCTAAAATTAGGGACCCAAATGGGTCTAAAGTCTTTGATTTGTAGCTCTTTACTGAGAGTTATTTTGTTATAAATCATAGAAGGGATTTTTAAGGGTCAGAAGTTCAAAACTTTGATCATCTATATCTCCTTAATGAAAAATAATTTGATAAGCAGTGTAAAAGAAAAGGTGTTTATAATGACGTTTTCAACAACATTCAACTCTAAAAATTTCGTTAAACGGCCCCTAAAAGAAGATAAGAGACCGGCCCCTAAAACCTTCTTTCTTATATATCTCAAAAACGGTAACGAATTTTCAAAGACTTGGTGAACAAAATGTGTTCAGAATTAAATGACCTTTCATTTGATTTTAAGAAAAAGGGGCTTGCCTCTCAAATTAGGGGACCAAAGGGCTCTAAAGTCTTTAATCTGTAGCACTTTACTGAGAAATATTTTGTGAAATGTTATAGAAGCAAATATGTTTATCTCACAGTTATGTATCCAAGCAATGTAATGATTTTATTATGTGTTACGTAATTAAGGGTTTTTAGGGGCCAAAATTTCGATCACCCATATCTCAGAAAGGAAACATATTTTGAAATGCAATACAGAAAAAAAAGTTGTTCAAATTAATGTTCTTAACAATATTCAACCTTCAAAATTTCGCTAAACGGCCCCTATAAGGAGATAAGGGATCGGCCCCTAAAACCTTCTATCTCATATATCTCAAGAACGGTAACAATTTTCTAAACACTTGTTGAACAAAATTTGTTTAGTATTAAATGACCGTTCATTTAATATCACGAAAAAGGGGCTGGTCCCTAAAATAAGGGAACCAAAGGGCTCTAAAGTCTTTAATCTGTAGCACTTTACTGAGAGATATTTTGTGAAATGTTATAGAAGCAAATATGTTTATCTCACAGTTATGTATCCAAGCAATGTAATGATTTTATTATGTGTTACGTAATTAAGGGTTTTTAGGGGCCAAAAGTCCAAAATTTCGATCACCAATATCTCAGAAAGGAAAAATATTTTGAAATGCAATACAGAAAAAAAGTTGTTCAAATTAATTTTCTTAACAATATTCAACCTTCAAAATTTCGCTAAACGGCCCCTATAAGGAGATAAGGGATCGGCCCCTAAAACCTTTTTTCTCATATATCGCCAGAACGGTAACGATTTTTTTAAACATTTGTTGAAAAAATTTGTTTAGAATCAAATGACCTTTCATTTAATATCAAGAAAAAGGGGCTTGCCCCTAAAATAAGGGGACCAAGGGGCTCTAACGTCTTTAATCTGTAGCCCTTTAATGAAGGGTTATTTTTTGAAAGGTTATAGAAGCAAAAATGTTTATCTCACAGTTATGTATCCAAGCAATGTAATGATTTTATTATGTGTTACGTAATTAAGGGTTTTTAGGGGCCAAAAGTCTCCAAAATTTCGATCACCCATATCTCAGGAAAAAAATAATTTGAATTGCAATACAGAAGAAAGGTTGTTCAAATTAATGTTCTTAACAATATGCATCCTTCAAAATTTCGTTAAACGGCCCCTATAAGGAGATAAGGGATCGGCCCCTAAAACCTTCTTTCTCATATATCTCAAGAACGGTAACGATTTTCTAAACACTTGTTGACAGAGTGTGTTCAGAATTAAATCTTTTCATTTGATATCAAGAAAAAGGGACTGGCCCCTTAAATTAGGGGATCAAAGAGCTCAAAAATCTTTTATCTATAGCCCTTTAATAAGAGCAATTTTGTGAAAGGTAATTAAGGCTAGATTAGGTATAATACGTTTATATATCCTAACAATATAATGATTTTCTCTTGCATTGCCCAATTAGGGTTTTTAGGGACCCGAGGTAAACAAGTTTGATCTTTTCTATCTTAATTGGAAGAAATGCAAGTATTTAAAAAAGCAAGAGAACTTTTAAAAAGCGGTACAATAAAGCATTAGTACTTCACTCCTTTTTCCATAACATGTTTTGTTGTCGAAAATTAAGGTCGAGGATGTCATATTTCATTCTAAAAATCGAACGGAAGACCTCCTCGTTGCTCGCAACGAGATCGTGTCTAGTTCTTATTATTTTTCTTCTCTATTTTCCAAGGATCAGCTTTTTTATTATAAGACATATTGAAAAAAAATTTTCTTCATGTATTTAACCATTTAAAGTTATGGTACCAAATGACCCTTTGCTTCATAACCCCCAGAACTTCCAAAGTTATTGCCCTTGTTTACGAAAAGCTTGTTATCGCTACTCCTCTGAAACCATAAGTGATAGAAACTGGGAACTTTTACCAATGTCTTCAGTACACTTAGAGGGTTCTTCGATCTATTCATACCGAAAGGATCTTAGCCCACATTCTAGTAGTTATTGCCCCTGAAAGTATTTAAATTTCTATAAAATCACTTCAAACTGTTTTTATTATTTGTCATAGAGACTTTGGACCACTTTGGATAGAAGCGTCTACCTTGGCCGATCAAAATGATATAAAGGTCAAAGGTCAAGGTCATATGGAAATGTCTTAATTAATGAGTTTTTGTATCTCTTTTATTTAGGGTGTTAGAGAAAAACTTTTTCATGGATGTAGTAGGACATCTTAAGACATTTCAAAATATAACCCTTTGACCCTTATCATGTTACAATTTTAGAGTTATTGCCCCTATTGTACAAAATGCTTGTTATCGCTACTCCTCATTAACCGTTAGAGATAGAGACTTGAAACTTTTACTAATGTATTCAGTATACTTATACGCTTC